>NW_013667038.1:232000-232803 GCF_000517525.1 Limulus polyphemus
TAGCTTTGCGCGAACTTCAAAACAAACAGACAACTAACATTTAAATTTATCGTTCCTAGTTTAAAAATGTAAAATTATAGTTAGTAGGCAGTATGTTAGCGTACACTTGTACAGTATTTTGTTTATTATCGGAACAAATATTGACTTATTTTTTCCCTGTTTAAGCTACATTAAACAGTGTGTCGTTAACGATTTTTATATTTGTCATTTAGAGCTGAACTTAATCTAGTACAGTGGTTCCCAACCTTTTCACCAACAAGGACCCCTTTTATTATTATTTTTCCCCACCGACCCCATGTTCTTTAAAGATTCCGTCTACCCAACAAACTTTTTATTAACTAATATTTTATTCGTCTCGGCTTTTTACGTGTTATTATTCTGTGTCCTTCCGTGCATTATTTAATTAAGGAAAATAATTCTTGAACTCCCAGTATTACATCGCGGACCACAGGTTGGGAACCACTGATCTTGCGGTTAGCATTTCGGGCTGTGTACCCGGAGTCGTGATGATGCCTTCAAATGTAAAGAACGTTACAAAAGTGACAGTTAGTTGGTTCTGTTATTAGTTCCACAGACCTCAGTGGCTGGCTGCCTTCTCTGTGGTCATCAGTACCTGAACCTTGTGGTCTCCATGTTTAACCCACGATTGCATAAAGTGTGTTTCGGGATGAAACTTTCATTTCCTATGTAGTATTCACTCACAAAATGATTTGCTGGTAGAGCATAAGACATAATTGTTTCAGCAGTCCATACTCAACTTTTTGTTTTGTTATGCCTAGTAATCCATACCCAACTTTTTGTTG
>NW_013667038.1:233451-241638 GCF_000517525.1 Limulus polyphemus
GCCTAGTATACCCAACTTTTTGTTTTGCTTTTTATGCCTAGTAATCCATACCCAACTTTTTGTTTTATTTTTTTATGCCTAGTAATCCATACCCAACTTTTTGTTTTATTTTTTATGCCTAGTAATCCATACCCAACTTTTTGTTTTGTTTTTTATGCCTAGTAATCCATACCCAACTTTTTGTTTTATTTTTTATGCCTAGTAATCCATACCCAGCTTTTTTTATAATGCCGTATTGTTTACGGCATTGTCGTTTTTGAACAACGAGTTCATGTGCCATTGTTTTTGCGCTACAGGCCCCACAACGTCCATATATGCTGCGAATTAAAAGAGGTCCATAGACAGTCGCTGTTGACGTTTTGGTCTTCTTCTGACCAGTTCATTGGGACTCAATTTCTAGAATATCGTATTTTCTGTGGGAAGAACATTATCATTATTGTATTCTACGTGTGTTAGGCCACTCCGCATATTTCGAAAGGTGGACTATTCTTCTTCAAGGGAAAACTATTTAATTAATATGGAAAAAAAAAACACATTTATCACAGAAAAATTATTCTAATGTAAACATATTACTTTAGATTTCTATTAAGGTGATACAGTGTACCCGTTTTATGAACCCGTGGGTTAAAACAAAGAAGAATATGTTAACCAGATTACATCTGCCATATCCAGTGCTGACGAGGCCTTTCGTCAACTACCAGAACTAATCAGGCTATATATGTGTGTGAACAACGACTGTTATGGTGTGAACCAGATTAAGCTAGTTAATTGTTAGTATTATCATTTTGTTTAAGACATTTACAAGCTAGATTTCTAGGGTAAGAATTAATAACACAACATTATTTAATTTTTATTTTAACGTCGATTATTTATTTATTTTCTATTTATTTTAATTAATTTTACCATCCTTCACGAGAGTTGGCGTAACAGAAAGCTAGTCTTCTGGTTCTCGGACCGGGTCAAGCAACTACAGTGTCAAATATTGCCTAATTAACGCAAAAAAAAACAAGAATGACGTTTTAAAAGATCTGAATATTAAACGTTTTGCACGGCCTTTAGGGAAGAGATAAAAGACATAATGTATTATCTTTAGGCGAATTATCTATACAAACAATAAAACAGCAAACTACCATTAGAAATAAGGTAAATTGTTAATTAAACCTTAAATAAAAATAACCAAGATTTATAGCTAAGTTTTTGACTTGCCACATAAACGTGATAATGGATGAAAGGAATAGATACAAAAGAATTTAAGTCATATCAAAAAGCGTGAATTCAAGACCTATGTAAGGCAAGTATAGCGCGTGGATAATTGGCAACTGTGTTTGAGAAGTATTTTCTACAACCTGTTAATGTTCTTGTAATTAACTATATATTTCTGAATTTTTGTTGCTTGACATCGTATGTAATTATCCTGTAGAAAATATGAGGTGGAGTAGAAGCACTGACCAAGTCGAAAGCTCCAACTCCTTCGAATTTGTATGTTCATTCTTGTAAACAGGCCCTCTCAGATATTCAGAGAGGCCCAGACCACTTATATCTTTTGATATACATAATATATATATATAATAAAAAAAATGTTGACGCATAAAAACAAAATAAGACAATCATTAGCCCAAAAGAAATGTGAGACATAATTTGAATATTCACTTTGTATATATAATTTGCAGCTCTAAAATAAGTGTGTGTATCACATTTTGGCTGATTGGGAGGTACATAAAAACATGTCGCGAAACTTATCAAATGCAAAAGTTAAAAATAACAAGTGTCTAAATTTGAGGCCCGGGCCAAATGGCCCTAGTGGCCCCTCCTCTAATTGGTCTTACTTGTAAATCTCACCAGAAAACACGTGCGTGACATAATCCAAACAAATATTATAATTCTTATTGGCCTTTTTAATCATGAAAGCAAAATAAACACATGTTTATTATGCAACCTAAACAAAATAAACATATGTTTATCATGCAACCTCAGGCATCTTTATGTTGTAGTTGCTTTGGTGTATATGCAGACAAACAGTTTGTCATCACATGCAAGCCGACTCGGTCATTCCTTTTAAGGCTCAACAAGACGAAATAAATACAGTTTAGGGTTAAGAGTCACAGCACACTTACTGTGTTGTGGGGCTTGTCAATGGAGCATGAAATATTAAACTTGAGCTGACTTCTGAACGCCGCTACTAATAGTGAATTTGCATATGTAAAGTCCATTGCACACTGCGGGTAGCCAACACAGATTACAATTCTGAAAACAGAGGCTTTTTTGTTTTAAAAGAGTTAGGTCTTGTAACTAGCACCATTTCAAATAGAATCGAATCATGTTTATTTAATCGCGACGATCCCCAATCTTAAAGAAAGAAAACTTGCATAATAAGTTTATTATCGAAGTTAAACATTTTATAATTACAGTGTTGTAACTCATTAAGCCCATGCTTTGATTTAGTGGTAACCTTGTTGTGGTGTGTATTATTAGATTCGTCTTTAGGGGAGGGCGTGGACAAGCGGCTGATGTGTCGACTGTGAATTGGAGAGTTCATGATTAGCGTCCCTTTGCCACAAAAACGCATTCTGTACTTCGGGCCGTAGCGCGTTATAAGAGTGACAGCCAAATCACGATTAGCGAGGTCCAGGGGTTTACGCTGAGTGCTCTTGTAATTTTTCTAATTATCAGCTCGAAGTTGTGGACGGCTAGTGCACATAACTTATATGTAGCTTCGCACGAATTTCCTAAACCAATAGAAAACGTCTTTCTTTTATTTGGAAATGATATGTAATGATGTATACATACACTTCTCAACACATTCAGATGTTCGGGTGTTAAAACAAAGCTATTATTAAAGTAAAATTAGCAATGGTAATAGATGTTACATTGTCGTTATTTTAGTACTAATTTTAACACAGAAGTCTTTTTACAATCTTTTTTTTTACCGTATAGGATTCTCTACGTTAATTACTACAGTGTTCCTTTCTAAGCAGTTGTTACATGTTCGGGTATTAAAACAAAGCTATTATTAAAGTAAAATTAGCAGTGGTAATAGATGTTACATTGTCGTTATTTTAGTACTAATTTTAACACAGAAGTCTTTTACATTCTTTACTACAGTGCTCCTTTCTAAGCAGTTGTTACATCATTTTAAAGTGGCTTGTGATTCGTGTAGTTTATTTCTAATGCTTATGACATGATTCGATACGTGCAGTTGTGTTTGGAGTAAACTCGAGCAATTGAGTGTCACTTAACTATAATACACTCGAGCACGTGTGATTCACGTGGTACTTAACTGCCCCTTTGACATTCTATCCAGATATTATTTTATTTTTCTAAACCAAATAATCGGTGTATTGGTGTTTACCATTCTTGTGAAAATTTCGGTACACTCTGAATCAATAATATTATTTTCGCATTAGCCAATTATAATTTAGGAAATAAATATTGAACTTTGCATTTTTTTTTAAATAAATATTTCTGATGTTATTTCATTTACTTCAAGCCTTCAAAGCCGGTTAGCATGGCTTGAACCTTTTTCCACTAGGTGGCTCTGCGGTAAGTATGAATGAGGACTTATAACGCAAAAAAAAAGCAGAAATTCCATACCCGCAGTGGGCGCAACACACCTAGCCCATTATGTATCTTTATCATTAATAAAATAAACCCACCCTTAGTTTCCATTTTAATGGATTAAGGCAATCGAACATGATACGTTATCGCACTTGTGTTATAAGCGATTTCGTATCATGCTCTGCTTTAGTATTAATTAAAACTAGAGTGTTTACCTTCACTTACTTCAACGAACTTCATCCACCAGTTTGAAAACAACTTCAGATGGCGTAGGTTTCTAGCTCATCAAAACGTCGTTTACTGAGTGGTTGAAATCCTTTAAAAAGGGGTTACATCCTTTACCTAGACCTAATTTGTTAAAAATAGGTTTGCATTACTCAACAAAGCTTTCGAGAAATTAATACATAATTGTTTGATATCTGTAGTTTGTATTGGAGTATATAAGACGTTTTAAGTTTAGAAATTAACGACCTTATATTATCAACTTTTCTGGTTATCGTTTTTTATTTTATTTATCTATTTAACTACGTTTCGCTTTAAAGCTTCTTCAGGGGATATACAAGCATGGCCTAATGATTAGCATTCCCATACTGCGAATCTGAAGGTTCATGACTCGTATCACGTTGCCCCCCCCCAAAAAAAAATTCATTTCGCAATTTAGGGTCGTGGGAGTCCTTTAAGAATAACGATCAAATTCTACCATTCAGTTAGACAAGAGTTAGTAGTGTGTGCTTTTCATTATCTGCTTTCCCTGTAGTCTATCGCTTCAATATTAGTGACGGCTATGTGCAAATAGTAATGACCAGTTATCGCCAAGACAGTCCATTTCCCCAGTGGGTTAGCGGTAAGTTTACGGATTTGCAATGCTAAAATCCGTGGTTCGATTCCCCGTGATGGACAGAGTGCAGATAGCCTGTTGTGTAGTTTTGCGCTAAAACAAACTCATTCAAACTCACCCTTTATTCACAAGAGTAATGAATTTGAAACGCGCCACCTGTTGAATGATTTGACAGCAAGCCGCATACTTTACAACATGTTCGGGAGTTTTATAGTTTTTAATTAGAAATGTTTTTTTTCTTCTTCTTTTTGATATGAGATCATAGCGGCGGTTGAAGTAATATAATCTTTTCCCACTGTTCTGACGTGTTTATTAGTTGAATTAAGTGCCAGTGTTTAATGGTAAATGTTTTAAGGTTATGAGTCTTAATCCCTGTGATACTTGGACATAAAATAGGAAGAAGTTTCAATCCGGGCATTTGAATGTGTTACCAGTAAACACGTGGAGAAACATTCCATACCACCCGAGAAAACCCGTGTATTAAATAGATCAAGATCTGTTATCAATGTAACGAAATACGTTAGCTTACACTTCCATACCACCCGAGAAAACCCGAGTATTAAACAGGGAAGGATCAATTATAGTTGGCAGTGTTAAAGTAACAACACTGCAAGTGAGCCGGACATGATCTAAAGGTTAACGTATTGGGCTTCGAATCGAAAGGTCCAAGGTTCGAGTCGTGATGCCGCTGAATACACAGTGAGCGCATAGCGAAAGTGACAGTCAATTTCGTTATTTGGTTTAAAGAACCAGACAAGACTATTGCTGTTGCGGATGCTGCTGACTGGCTGCTTTCCTTCCATCTGGCCAGTATTTCAAAGTCACGACGACTATACCTGACCAACCATTAGTCGTTGTTTGGGATAAAGTGTCGTTCAGGTTTAAAATTCCAATTCCAACTGTACCAGTCATCAGTTAAGATTTATGTATGTCGAGACGTCATTATTTATAATTACAAAAAAAACAAACTTGATATAAACCAGACTGACTTGATGGTTTTATTCAAGCACTGCCCAATGAATGCTAGGTAATTAGGATTTATTAACGTTTCAGTGTTGGGTACCTTGCTGAAGAATTGGTCTTACTATTTTTTCAATTTTTTTTCTACCTCTGCCTCAGCAAAATCATTTTATAATAATTTGATTTGTATATATCCATCTGTTTATTTTCTGTCTTTCTCGGCATCCCAATTTTTTTTTATTATGATTTGATCATGAAACCTAAGGTTTGGACTTGGCTGTTTCTTAGTGAAACAACAGAACATAATTTTGTTTCAAGATGTCTCGTGCATACCCAAAAAACAACAACGACAATCTTCGTCTTTGTTATTCAAAGCATTTAAAGTAGCCTAGTCATGCTATTATAGACAGCTTGACCTACGTGTTAGGGGTTTTACAAGTGTAATCTAATTTCAGATTCACAAGATCGAACAATTCGGTAAGATGTTCGTTTAGATTTATCATTAGAGAAGAAAAAAAGTGTATTTTTTTGTATGTTAAATAGTAAACGTTTTGTATGTTAAATAGTAAAACAGATAAGATACAGAGAGCTTTACAATATCAGTAAAATATGAGAAAAACTTGGTCGACTGACATCCAGAATTTTGGAAGTAATCCGATTTAGTTCTAAGTTGCCGTATGGAGGTATGCCAAAACGTCTTATTGACAATGGAAATAGTCTCAATTTAAATGCTGAATCTTGCATGAAGAGTCGGTATATGATTACATATCACCTCTTTATGCTGTTTCTGGTTTTCCAGCATCTGTTTGGGATTTTTTTTATCCCGAAAGGGGGCCAAAGGCCTCCTGGAAGGGTAGCCTGTTTTAACCACGCGCACCACATTACAGTAGTGTGTTGTTTGTCAGTCAGTCAGTAGACACTGCGATGATATCACATAATGGACGCTTAACGTTGCGATTTGTACTGTCGTGACGTCAGTAAAACGTGTGCATGCCATGAATCACGAGAACAATTATGCACTCTTTAGGCTACAACACAGCATGATATATGAACTTCAAAAGCAAGAAATAAAAATATCTTTCTCTTAATTGTTTTTATTTACTCTTGAAACAGAGCACTTTCGGAGACCCTGCGGATGTACATCTAGTATATTCTCGATTATTAATTAAGCGACCCTTCTCTCTAGTCGATGAGTCATCATTCCATAACACAAGTAGCTCCTATGGCGTTTTGCAGGCATTTTTATAGACCAATAAGCGTGATTTACATGTTATGAAACTCAATGGATTTAAACTCACTTCTTATGCAGATTATAGATAGACGAGAACGAATAAAAGAAGAGGCTTATCATAAAATAACAACAACAACCTAGATACAATTCGATTTAGGTAGAATTGAGAAAAATAATATAAAAACATGTTTAAATTTATTCTGAAGTCCTTTTTTTTGTTCGTACATAAATATAAAGTTTAGATTACTCGAGCGGTTAGTTAGTTCTATTATTAAAAATGATAACAAATATTGGGAAAAAATACCGATTAAATCTTTCTTCACTTGTATGGTTTATGTGTAATATCTGACCTTAAATTAAACAAAAAATTTGACATGGTCGCTTGATTATTTACTTTTGCAGTATATTAGAATCAGCGCAACGTCGGAAGATTAAGATCGTCACAACATAACTTTAAAACAGACATCAAATTAGAACAAAAATAAATCAATTTTAGCTCTTTGTGTTTCAATTCGACGTTGTGTTTTTTTTTAATTACATGGTTAACACTTATTAAATGCAACACATTTTCGCTACCTCTTCAAAAGACAATGTTCAAGAAACATGGGCTTTTTTTTTTCAGAATCGGGTGTCACCTAGAGGTAAGCTTACCGGGCAGTGTATTTAGAGGTCCAAGGTTCGTGTCCCGCGAAACAGTATCCATACGTTCAGTTGTGGGTACGTTATAAGTATGACAGTCAAAGCCGGATAAAAACGCTCGTCACTGTGGATTTTGCTGACTAGCTGCATTCTTTGTTTCCAGTAATTCAAAATTAGAGACGGCTGTAACCGCATCTGGTCTGGCCGTTTAGCTCCTGGCACGTAATGCGCTGTTCAAGTTGTAAATACCAATATCAGGTCTTTCTATATCATTTAAGTTTGCTTGGGTGAAGAATACCAAGTTTTGTACACACACACACTCGTATATATAATAGTTTTTTGTAATATTGTGATGGGTGAAAAAAAGAAAAGAAACAAAGTATAACGTCTATCGCACGTGAATTATGTAATTATGAAAATTACTTCGATATGCTACGATATTTCTGTAGACTTCTACGTGTTTTTTTTTTTATAAGTAATATTAAAGTATCAGCATGATTACTGTTTATAACTATTTTTTACCCAATACTTTGCTGGGCAATGAGTATAAATGCAGATAAGATGACGCTTCTCTTTAGCTGTAGATTTAATTAACCCTGACACATCGTAAAAAAAACTCATCACATTTTATGAAGTGTGATATTGCTTTTCTCTTAATATCCGCACCAAGTGTTCGTACTTTGGCTGGTTGCTAGTAGTGAGTGCGCGCGTGTGCACTAAGGATTAGCGATGTCCCACTTTCGTCAAAATCCACTCAACCACCGATATTTGTAGGCTGTACCAAAACCAGGATGAGTTTCTAGGGAGCGTCATTTCAGTGGTTTTGAAGGGGTTTATTAATAACTCGGACTCGAAGATCGGTGCGTGGTGTACGGAAAAGTGAGCCTGCGTTCCTCGAGCATTTAATCAAACATATTAAACTCAAGTCTTTTTTTTTTTTTTATAATTTTTAATGTTGGGGGGG
>NW_013667038.1:242688-248134 GCF_000517525.1 Limulus polyphemus
ATTTTGGGGTAAAAAGTGCGTCTTATACACCGAAAAATACGGAATATAATTCTGATGTGTTATGACGTAAATAAAATGGTTGAAACATTACATTGCACCAACTTCATCCAGTTCACACGGTATCTGTTATTGTCCAGCGATTCGCTGGTATAAATATCGTCTCAACAACTGGCATGTTCCATCCTGTGTATCCTGTCCGGTCTGAAGATCTCTTCAGATGATGCAGTAAACACGTCGAAACATGTTGACTGTATGATACTGTCTCATCGGGTTTTTTGTTCTTTCATCCTGTACGGTAACTTATTTAGTATTTTAGAGACTGGAAACAGTCTCATTTTTAGAATAGTGTACAGTAAGTTGTTGTTTATTGAAAATTGAATCTTTAGCTTCGAGCATTTACACAAGTGCCAGTGAATTTTAACTTTATTATCTGTACACAATCTCTAGATGATTAACTTTCTATAGAGATCCCATGTGAAACTGGTTATCTTGTTCTCTGAAGGCTACAAGCTTGTTCAAAAAGATATCGCAGTAGACTAAACTACTGATGTGGTGATGGGTAATGAAGATACACTTTAATTAAGACTGAAAGTTCCTGTCTAAATGGATATTAATCCTCACTGAGTATCCTGCTGAGTACTTCAGTGGGCTATCTGTGCTGTGCCCACCATGGATATTAAAACCCAACCTTTTAGTGTTATAAGTCAGTAGACTTACTGCTAAGCCACTGGGAGTCATTTTTTTTTCATTTCCACCCATGATAGTGGGTCATCTTTAGATTACTGTTATAATTCTACTAAAAAGCTTTTCTTACTAAAACAACTGCTTCTTATACCATTAATATATAATTGACTGATTTGATTCAGTTTTTTTATAGCAATGTTAAACTTTCAGTAATAATACTAACTTTTTACTACTGTCTGTGCATGTGATCTCAAAATAGTTCTTTTTACGTGTTTTAATTTTTTACAAAATGGTTGCTGTATTGAATGTATTCTCAGTTGTCATAAGTCTGCTTTCATTTATCTAGTTTAGAACTTGTAGTATTTCATCAGAGAGATAATTGTAAATAGTTATGACTTAGTACTTAAAGATGCAGGGAACATAAAACAGGCATATGTAAAGCAATAAGCATGTATAGAGGAACGTGTGCATCATTATTTCTGTTCAGAACATGAATATTTTTTGTTTGTTTTAAAGTAATTTCATCAACTACTAAATGGTTAGCTAAAATCTTAAATGTTTTTGAGAAAATGTGCTACTATAGAGTTTAGGTCGGAAAAGTCACATCACCTTTACACGAATATGTACAGGAATAAGTCTGTGTTCAATGCTTTTATATGTTTTCAGTTTGGGGTAAGCTTCAGTTTTTTGAATTAGTGTGTATGTTATAAAACAGCAATATTCATATGAAGAAAACAATTAACAGAAGGTTTAATTTATGTACAAAATTACCATAGTGTGGAGTATCAGGTATGCATTATTGTACTCACTGACATTACTACTGTTCTTTTACTGCTAGATGTTATTAGATGTCAAGCAAGATAATTTTAATTATATATAAAATATCACTTTCTATAATTAGAAGTTCCCACTGACATTACTACTGTTCTTTTACTGCTAGATGTTATTAGATGTCAAACAAGATAATTTTAATTATATATAAAATATCACTTTCTATAATTAGAAGTTCTGTTAAGAGTTAGTCAGATTTCAGCAAATAAAAGATTTAAATATAACATATATATATGTACGGCAGTATTGATGTTTTTAGATTACTTATGAAAAACGAGTAAAAAGACTTTATTATATGAAATAGTTATGTAGGAGAGTTGTGGTATGTGTAATACATAAACTTGTTAATAAGCAATAACAAATAGCTTAATGTATTAAATGTCAGTACAGCAGATTGATTGTTTATATGTATGGTATTTGGAATTGTCTTTTACTCAGCACACTGAACTTAGATAGGATTTGAGAATATACAGTATTGATATTACTAATTTATTCTTGTGAATTATTCAACAGACAAACTGTTTAAAATACTAAAAATAAATATGATGCATAATCTTTTCTTTGATTTATCACTTGTCACATTTGCACTGGTTTCTGTGCGATTAACGCATTCGCAAGTAACAAGTAACGAGTAACGAAGCTAAACATGCACAATAATTTATACTGATGTAATGCTATGATAATAAATGTTTAACTAACCAACATTAATAGTAGAAGTATAATTACAAAATAATGTGTTTTTTTCTTAGTTAGTGAATAAAATTTGAGTGTTTTTTGAGTTATTAAAATTTGCAACTATAAACCGAATATTGCAAAATAATGCTTCTTTTTGACTCCACAGCTCCATCTGGCAGCTTTAGGATCACTAAAAGAGGAAATATCAGATTTAACTCAGAAAGTTCAACATGTTAGTCAAGAGAGAGATATGTTGGAGAGACAAGTTGGTAGAGCTCAGGTAATTGTCACTGATTTTACTTATGCGATACTGGTAAGAGAGTGTGTTAGCATAGCTTTATAAATTAATATTTATTGAATGTATTCAGTATTAAACTGTGAAAAAGAACAACAGTTAATTGAAACTCCGACAGGCTGTTATCAATTTATCATACACAGTGTTTTGAAAAGGGGGATATATCTTGAAATATAAGTTAATAAGTTGTATGATGTAATTTACATTCTGTCAGTAAGTACATAAATATCCAGGGTGAACCTTAGTTAATCTGTTTGCTATGTTTATGTATTGTTCACATACACTTGCGTACAGGACATGGAGGTCAGGCAATTGGTAAGGTTTCCTTTAAGTTCTTATGATGTGTAATATCCAAGCTGGAAGGCATGACACACTAATTGGTAATAGGTGTCATAATTACAACTCTATGAGATTGACATTTCTGATCATATTTACTGATTTTATACGAATGTTCATCACGCTGGTATAGAATAACATAATTAAAATTATTATTCTGTTGTAGTACGAAATTAGTATTATCAAGAATGACTTGTTACCTAGCCTGTTTGATGAGCTCTGGTATTGAAGAAAATAATTCATTAGTGCAGTTTAAGTTTGCTGTTTTTTTTAAACTGGAATCAGTAAGAATTGATATAAATATCAAATGTATTAAACATTCCATTTACAACATTTTTTTTTAAGATATTGATGGTTTAAACTTTTTTGAAGTTACATTTGTATTAGTTGTATAATTGAATGTTAATCAGGCAAGCAATTTTGAAAAACTGTAAAATGGTGTATAACTACTACTTCTTCAGCTCGATAGACTGCGCCTGGCTAGAGATAATGAAAACCGACTTGAACAACAAGCTCAAAGATATGAAGAAAGGTTAACAGAGCTTCACAGTATCATTGCCGAACTGTCAAGAAAGTTGGACATCCAGGAAGCAGCAGTCATCAAGTAAGTCTCAGAAAACTGTTATGTTTTCTTCTGTTCTTTACAGTTTGTTCAAGTTCTGGAAGGCATGACTTGAAATTTGGTTATTAAAGTTCCATTCCTTTATATAAATGTAAACTAAAAGAGTCAACATGAAAGAAATATCTCTGCACTAAAGAATCTTGAAATTTGTATTATAGAACTTGTTTTCTTCACAGAAGAAAATTGACTTTCTTACGTGTGAAGATGTCATTTTGGAACGATTCATTAAACCTTTATTTGAAGAACAAAACTTGTTTTTAAATTTCTTAATTACTTTGGAAGTTAGAGCAATTTTACTCGATGAAACTGGCTTGAATAAGTCGTGCGCACTGAGTGGCTTACTGAAACGAAAAGGGTGATGTTGTTCATGCATGGTTGCTTCGTGAGATACACTTGACTCGCAATCTGAGGGTCGTGGGTTTGAATCCCTGTCCCACCAAATCCAATTGTGCTCGCCCTATCAGCCATGGGGGAGTTATAATATGACGATCAATCCCACCATTCGTTGGTAAAAGAGTAGCCCAAGAGTTGACAGTGGGTGGTGATAACTAGCTGCAGATAGTCCTCGTGTAGCTTTGCACGAAATTGAAACCAAATCGTGAGATACAAAAAATAAGACGCATCTTAATCACAAGTTGATTTACTATGTTAACATTTTTTCCCATATTTATTTTAGCTATTTTTTTATAATTTGTTTCTGTAACTGTTAGTGTGCTACTTGGTTGTCCCTTGCAGGCCAAGTATGGCCCACAGGCTACCAGTTGAAAGCCCTCCTTTAATCACCGATAGCATTAAACATGTCCTACGAAAACAAAACCAAATGTTAATGATGGCCACAATATACAGTTTAATGCTTAATAATTAAGAAACTAATTACTACATACATGATGTTGTTCATGAAGGAATTCATACTATATTATTATTATTATTATTTATCTAATAAATGTTTTACACAGTAAACTTTACTGTTCTTACTTAATTCTTTTTTTGTAAGTTGAATAGTTTATAAATGAATAATTTTGTCTATCTTACTGTACTATTCATTACAAAATTGTTTTGGAATATTTGTAAAAAAACTACATGGCCATCACAAATATTAACTGATAGACTGAATGTCACTTTTCATGGCTAGATAGTTAGGGTGCTCGACTTGCATTCTGCGGGTCGCGGGTACGAATCCCCGTCCCACCAAACATGCTCTCCCTTTCAGCCGTGAGGGTGTTATAATGTGACGGTTAATTCAACTATTCGTTTGTAAAAGAGTAGCCCAAGAGTTGGCGGTGGGTGGTGATGACTAGCTGCCTTCCCTATAGTCTTACACTGCTAAATTAGGGATGGCTAGTGCAGATAGCCCTCGTGTAGCTTTGCGCGAAATTTAAAAACAAACAAGAGCTAAGTATAATCTTGACTAACATGGTAGCTTATTTGATCTGGGAAATGACTTGTTTGTAGTGTAAAATATTTAAAATCATACAGAAAATCCAATAAACACTGACAGTTTTCAAGTAACTCAATTAGTTAGGAGATGGTTGTGATAACCCATAAAATTTAAACTATAATTAAAGTAAAAAACTTATACAAGAAAGGTTTATGCTTTGTGCAAAAATTCTGTGTCATATTTATATATATTTCATAAAAAAATTCTCTAGTTGGTTATAAAAATTAAAGTTTTTTTCCAGCATTTTCAAAGAAATTCAGTCATAGATTTTCATAAGGTCTGTTTGACATTATATGGTGTTGATGTAGTTTTGAGCTTAGTGTTATGTAATGTTGTGAATGTGTTTAAATATGTGGTAATTGTTAATGTCAAGAGTTCTGTTTTAAATATGTGTGTGTGTGTGTGTATATATATATAACCTACAATTTATTTAATGTACATGCAGATGTACGCACCAACAAAGTCCTAATATAACTATAAAATTATACCATTTGTATAAAAATACAAAAGGTATCATTAAAGTGAAAATACCTGCAGTTATAGCTCCCAAAAGCGTTGGGGATAT
>NW_013667038.1:249046-251922 GCF_000517525.1 Limulus polyphemus
ATGTTTTTATTAATGACTATAAACTATAAACCCACCTATATAGTTCTGGTACCCGTTTCTCCTCCCTTTTTAAGGACATGACTTTTAAGTATAACTGGGTAAACTGAGCTAGGCCCAGTTGCCTGAAGTTGGTCTTTCCAACCCAGAAATACTGAAAGTATTATAAAGTTAACGCTAGTCTTTATAATAAGATTTTATATGCTAGCGACCTCTTAGTAGTTTAATATTTCAAGTACTCAATAACTTGAGTACGATTATTCCTAACGTTGGTGCGTACATCTACATGTACAATAAAATTGTAGTTTATATTATAATTTCGTCAGAACTATACAGTGCTGAGTGATTGCCTGTATGCTTTTGATGTAATACAGCTTATTTGAAAAAAATTTATACGTAGATATATAAATATCATATTTTTGTATGCTGTTAACTTTTGTAATTTAGATAAAGTACGGAGTTGATTTTTTTAATTAATTATCTTGGTTATCAATTAGAATATAGTTAATTTAAACCAGTTTTTACTGATATTAATTAAGAAAATCAGTGTTTCTTGTTCCTCTAATGAGCAACTGGTTTGTTTTTCGCTGGTGGCTAATTTTTAATCTGTTGAGAAAAACTTGAAGATGTGTCTATACTTTAGAGTAAATCTTTCACTTTTTTATAATTGAAAACAAAGACAAATATATTTTAACCTTGCACTGTTAGGAGGGAAACTGGAGATTTTGTTATTGTATTTTTCTGGGCTGAAGTTTCAATTCTTTTTTTTTTTCTTTTAGAGAGGAAGACGAATTCAGTCAGCAATCTGAAGACGAATCAAAATACAGTGAAACCCAAAGTCAAGATACAAGTAATAATGAATTATATAGTGAAAAAGGTGAGCCATGTTAGTGAACAGGCTGGAATCTAGATCATTAATGACATATATTTATTGGATACAAATAGAATGTCTATTAGGTTGTCTTACACAACACGAAACTTTAAACTTGTCTTGTTGAATTGTTTATTCAGATGAGTACTGTTTGTTTTTGAATTGTAGAATAAGGAGTTGTACAGCAAAGTATAATACTATAAATTAACTAGTAACTAAAAGTTTGTATTATCTGACTACAAGAAATTTTTTTACCATCAAGGAAATGAATCAAATGCTGAACATTCAAGGTTTCACGAAGAAGAAGAATATTCCATCCAAGCCAATAAGGTTCTTTGTCATAAAAAAGAAGAGGCCAACAGTGTGTTGGTTGACAATGAAATCTTTGAAGATAGAACATTCCAGGTAAGCGTGTTTCAAGTTACTGGTGTCCATACAGTAAAATGTGTTTCTAGCTGATTGACAATGAAATCTTTGAAGATAGAACATTCCAGGTAAGCGTGTTGCAAGTTACTGGTGTCCATACAGTAAAATGTGTTTCTAGCTGATTGACAATGAAATCTTTGAAGATAGAACATTCCAGGTAAGCGTGTTTCAAGTTACTGGTGTCCATACAGTAAAATGTGTTTCTAGCTGATTGACAATGAAATCTTTGAAGATAGAACATTCCAGGTAAGCGTGTTGCGTGTTACTGGTGTCCATACAGTAAAATGTGTTTCTAGCTGATGATTGATAAAGACAGGTACTCTTGTAATTAGTGTGTTAGAAGACTAGTGAGTGTTGGTAAATGGATTTTTACCCGATAAGCAAAAATACAATGTTTACTTACCACTGTACGAAAAGCTTTCAAGGTAAAATATCGTAAGAGTTATGTATTTACAACATTCTTTTGCATGATTCATATTAGAATAATTTAAATTTAAAATGTCTTTAAGGCTTCCAAACTTAAATTACTTAATTCATCTGAGTGTACTTTTAAAGAAGGGTTGGGTTGGACCCAGTGGTTAACTTGCCATACTGTGGAGCTGGTGTTACAACCTGTTCCCACATTTTCAAAAAATCGTGAACCATACTTTGGGGCCATGGGTCGATATAAAATCCTTATATGTAGTCTGAGAAGAGTAACTTAAGAGTTGGTGGTGGGCAGTGTTGACTAGCTGCCTTCCTTCTAGTCTGTCACTTCAAATTAGGGTTGGGACTGAAAGAAATGTGACCACCAAACAACCTTTGAGAGAATTTATCTTCGTTACTTCTTTTGGTTAAAGGTTTATGGACAAGCTCCTAGACTAACAGAAAACAGAGCCACGTCATGTCACAGCCTTCAGATTTCACAGTTACAAGAAGAGGTGGTGGAACTTAGAGCAGAAAACACTGCTCTACAGGAACAGTTAAGAAGGCAGGAAACTGATTTGAATCATGCACAAGAAGCTTACAAAAACTGTCGTGAAGACAAGGATCGTCTGTGGCAAAAGGTATACACATCACGTAAAACATGAATTTTAACATCTTGTTTGAGTAAATTGTTTCCCGTAATCTAAAAATGTTGTGTATGGTTTCTTGTATACTTATTTTAATGTTTACTTGAAAAATGAAATATTTCTAACATTTCACACTGTTCATATGACTGTCTTCTCTTTAGTTTATGACACTAGGATTCAAAATTTTCATTGTGACACTTTTTATCTGTGATATTAATATCAAAAAATGATTGCTTTAATCATGCACATCATAAGAACTTGATGCCTCAATAACTGCAATAATATAAGCTCAAACAGATGTTTGCTTCAGGAAGCTTGTTTCACGCTTTACTGATCAGTAGTTTACTTAAGGGCAAGTTTAAATACAGATATTTGTATATTTTGGTAAGTGAAATCTGTACATCATGTAGAAACTAATGTATGCAAATTTTCAGAACTATCTGGCAGATTGTGAGTTACTGAGTACATTAAAGAAATGTTGCATCTATTATATATATATATATATATATATATTTATATATATATATAAT
>NW_013667038.1:251932-256404 GCF_000517525.1 Limulus polyphemus
CTATCTGGCAGATTGTGAGTTACTGAGTACATTAAAGAAATGTTGCATCTATTATATATATATATATATTTATATATATATATAATAAAAAGGAACAGAAGTCTTGAATGCTGTCCTGATGAGTTCATTGACAGTGAGATGCCGTGAATAATATTTCACTTTTTGAACGTAATAACACTATTTGTTCTTGCTGGCAAGTTTTAAATGTGTAATTTTTATAAGTATTCTGACTAATGTTTTGTATTTAAGATAACACCTACAGCAGCTTTAGTTAAAGGTATTCCTATAAAAAAAAGGGACATTTGTGTGAAATATAAGCAGCTTAAAGATTAAACAAGTGCATGGTTAGATTTTGGATTGTGTAATATATAAATATAGACAACATGTGAGATAATGTTTGAGGTATTGAAAATATTGAGGTAACATCACTTATTCTTACAGTAACTGAGAAACAAGAAATCCGTATTGTAACATCTATATAAATAATACGTTTGTGTTCATCTGTTTGTCTGTCCAGAACTTTTTTCACAAATTTCTTAATGAAATGCTACAATTCTCATATAATTAGAAAGGCCTTTTTCCAAGGAGTCCGGATTGCATATTGGCTTTTAAATTCAGAATTATCTTGCTTGTTTTTTGCTTAGTCAAATGTTTTAATGTAACGAGTATGGTACATGATAGCAAAACATTGTTGTCATCATGTGATGACTGACTTCGAGTTCAACTTTAGTTTTTTATTTAAAACATATTTCACACAAACATCTCTTAACCCATGTGTAATTTTCTAAAAAAAACATGAACATTACACTAAATACAATTTCTGTGGCCTTTCTCGATCTATTTAGGTGTAAAATACACATATGCAGTTTGTTCAAAACCACATGCTTATCACTTTGTGAAGATGCATTCAGATGTTTCTGCATAGTCAGCTAAGTTTGCCTTTATAATATTATAACTTTACATTTACTTTACTTTCCGATAATTTAGCTTCGATTCATTTCAAAGACTGCTATAAACATCTTTTAGCTACTTTTTTCCCTAGTAAGGGTTTTATTCTTCATTTTTATGAGTTTCTTTGTTTCAACTTGTGAAACTATGTCATACACTGAATGCTCATAACCTGTTAATACTCTTTACACTATTATAAGTACCATTATTATACTTTTATGTTTACGTATAGTTTTATTAAATAAAGTTACTTGTACACGTGTTTGTTTGTCTGACTATGTTAAACATTTCAAATAGCCCAGCATTTATTGATCTAACACATAATGCCTGTAAGAGAGTGTAGCTTAAATGGTGTGCATTAAAATGATAAAATAAGGAAAATTCAAACGAAGGGCATGAAACCTACCACAAATATTTTACGGTCAGAACTGGTAAAATTCTTCTTCTTCTTAGCTCTAGATTTAGAACTTAAAGCAATTAACTCTGTGGTGACGGTTAGATCAAAACATTATTATTTTTTTTTAAGTTAAGCTTTTCAATAACTAAACAAAACACTGAATCTACATCTAACCTTAAAAAGTAAAATAAGGAAATCCCATCCAGTGTTAGATTCAATGAGGGTTACTGTCTACCGAGCACTTTTGGGGAAACACCATTTTTAGTACTTCTAGCTGTACTGGTACTTATCTTGAATAGTAGCTTAGAAAGATATAAATTTTGTTATTTTATCCCCATGTTGGGTAACCCTATATAATCCATGCAGTTTCAGTGTAATTTGATAAATTTTATATGTAAAATTTCTGAAGTTTTCATTACTAAAATATGTTTAAGTAAGTTAATTCTTGTTGTGCCTCAAAAGACACATAAAGCCAGTATTTGACTTCTGTTTTCTCTGGCATGCACAGATGAGAATGGTAACACATTCCCTCTGGTTGGGATACCAGTAAAACACAAGCTAACTCCCAACTACCTGCAGCTGGGTAGACTAAAGTAATTGAGGCACAGTATCTTACTCAAGGGACAGCCTCGAACCCTCAATCTTTTGTCTACGAGATCAAAGCACTAACAATAGGTCATGCTTTCCCCCATCCCATTCCACCAACGTGTGAATGAAATGGTATTAGTATTTTAATTTTTCAACCAGTATAATATGATGATCAAAATAGGGAAAGCTCCATGGGAAGAGACTTCTGAAATGAGTATGTTTGTGAAAAATAAATTAAAATGTTAGGAAAAATAATGAAACCACATGGTATTCTGTGCTATTAACAGTGTAAATGTTGCTGCAAAATACAATTGCGAGGTGAACTCTCTAGCTCTAAAAAAAAATGTGGGTTTAGTATAGACACAAAATATACACCAATAACTAAATCATTTCTAAACAGTCATATAGATTATGAGGAAAAGCTTTTTCACACTGATATTACAACCTAAAAATTATGTGTATATGTGTGTGTGTGTATGTATGGTCATGAAAGGGCATTTAAATTTGGAATAACTGTTGTTCAGAACCACTTCAATATTGAAAAATATATGTATTTTACAGCTTCGAGACATGCAGGTGAAGCTAGTATACTTACAGTCTCAGAGTTCACGGACAGGTAGCTCCCCAACACTAAATAAGTCTTCAAGCATTAATCCTACAACTGGAGAAAGAACTCCCACTTCCAGAGAAGAAGTCCCTGTTGCTAAAAGGGCAGAAAGGGTACGACTTAAGAAAATGGAGCGTGGTGACAGTCAGATACTTGGATCACAAATCTCCACATTAGGAGTAAGTAGTTGTTCACGTGATATTCTTTGTTGATCATTGTACATTTATTTATAATATTAAGTTTATAAGTCATGAAGATTTTTAGTACATGTTATGAAATAAACCACTTGTTTGGGAGAAAAAACATTCTTGTATTATTTTCAGTATCTTGATATTAGATATTGACTATTCTTTTATTGAGTATTGTAATTGGAATGTTTTATATTTTTTCTTCTTTATGTTGAAAATTGTAACTTTGCTGATTTTTTTCATGTTTTTTTCTACATTTTACAAGTTTACTAAGATGAAATATTTTGAAAAGTTCACATGTGAAAAGCTGTTTTATCTTTAACTAAGAAAATGTTGCTTTATACAACAGATAAGTATGTATTTTCTAAAGTTTTCCTTCACAAAACTGATAGAAATGTAACATTCACTATCTTAATGTTGACTTAAAGTGCAAGTCACTTGATAGTACATTTTGTAACATTATAACTTTCCAGGTATCTACAACAAAAATAGCAGAACATCTAGTCCACCACCTTCAAGAAGATTCTCATACTCAAGAAATTTTCCAGTCCGTGTTCTCTGCGGGCTCGGCTATCCCTGAATCTAAAGTTCGGGAGTTTGAGGTCGAGCTGGAAAGGCTAAACAGCAAGATTGAACACCTAAAGTCCCAGAATGACCTACTGACTATCACTCTAGAAGAGAGCCGGGGTCAGTGTGACCGAATGAGTGTACTGTTGGGGAAATACGAGTCCAACAACACAGCTCTTCAACTGGCAATCTCCTGCAGTGAACAGACCATGGAAGCTTTTGAAGTATTGCTTGCTCTGATAGAAACAGAACAAGGTCTCCTTCTTGCCAACTGTCGAGCTGCAGGACTTGGTGCTTTAGGTAAGTTGTAAATTCTTACTGTACTGTTGTTTAATATGAATTCCTCTCAGTAAGTAGCAATTATTATCATACATTATTTTTTATTGTTATGACTGGAGTAGCTGTGTTGAAAGGCAATTGCTCCCAAATTTTGACCCAAATAGTTTTTCAGGCAAAAATCACCCAAAATATTTAGGCAAAAGCTCCGTACTTATCTATAATTTTTATACTTGCAAATTGATTATGCCTTTTCAGAAAATATATTACCCACACGTGACATTTTCACTTGCACATTTTTAACCCTTTAGCACCGTTTGGTTCCACATGAAAGTCATTGGAACCATTTTTTTCAAGTGACTTGAAACATTATAGTACATGATTTTAAGGTCGATTTTATATTTTCGGGCAAAACTTGCTCCCCATTGTCAAAATCAAGCCCCTATGCATAGACATAACACAACTGTGAACTACCTTTACAAACATAGTAGTTTAAACTTTATAATGAGTTTTTATTCGATAATAAACAAAATTGCGACACTTATGATATACAACATTGTTTATTGACAAAAAGGGGACATGGATAAACGTTTCAGAATTCTATCAGATTCCATCTTTATCTTCAATAAAATGAATTTACATAAGTCTTTATACATTGTCAAAGTACAGTTGCTAAATATAACAATAATTAAACAAATAAACACTAAACAGTAATCGTGGGGAGAAACTACAGCAAGAAAACACAACGGGAAAAAAAAGTAAAATCAGTAATACGAACATATTAAAAAATGTATAATTTAAATGAAGACTGCATGTTGTACAGTGTTGGAGAGTGCTGTTTGATGTGGAGGGTTTCTTTGATCAATAATTCTCTGTATTTTCGTTGTGTTTTCTTGCTGTA
>NW_013667038.1:257341-268239 GCF_000517525.1 Limulus polyphemus
AGTGTTGGAGAGTGTCTGTTTGTATGTGAGGGTTTCGTTTGATCAATAATTACTCTGTATTTTCGTTGTGTTTTCTTGCTGTAGTTTCTCCCCATGATTACTGTTTAGTGTTTATTTGTTTAATTATCGTTATATTTTAGCAACTGTACTTTGACAATGTATAAAGACTGATGTAAATTCATTTTATTCTACTTTAGATACTGAAGATGGAATCTAATAGAATTCCAAAACGTTTTATCCATGTCCCCTTTTTGTCAATAAACAATGTTGTATATCATAAGTGTGTAATCTTGTTTATAATCAAACTTCGTTTTCCTTCGAACACATCGAGTTTTTATTTGTTACAATAAAACATTTTGCTTTAATAATCAGAAGTTATTTTCATTTTCTTCTCATTACTAAGTACAAATACGTTTTTAGTACAAAAAAAGAAAAGTACAAGGCAAACATACATTGTATCAAAACAAAGGTACAGTTACAAATTTTGCAAATCTTTGGTGTTAATGAAAGTCTCAAGCATTATGTAAACACATGACTTATTTATCCTTCACTTGGTATTAAGTTTAAGTTTTGATTAAGCAAGAAGTTTATATTAACACAATAAAATTATGACTGTTCATGTTCTGGTACACTGATTCCAAACTGTTGATATCTGTACCCCTGGTCAGTTTTAGGTATAACAGGTTGAATATGTTATGCTAAAATAATTTTGAATATGCAAATCAGCAAGACATGCGACAACCACAGCCAATATAAAGTTTCAGTGGAACGTCATGTATCAAAACTCCATTCTAACTTTGTTTAGTGCGTCTTTGGTAGTGTGATTCAACAAAAATTGATTGCTTATGAGAGGAGTATTTAACAGCCTATCTGACACAAAATATTCGTGCACTCAGATCAAAAAGATGTATTCATGTCAGAAAGACAGAAAGAAAACTGCAACAGACTGTTACCCCAGCTATGGGATGTGTCTTGTAACAAGTGAGAATTCTTTAAACAGAGATCAGTATGAAGAGTGATCCACTAGTCCCAGCCAATAGTATGTAACATAATCAAGAAGGTTCTCAAGTCACGGTGTACATGAGTTGCTTCCATGTTGTATTCAGGAGGAAGACCAACTGTAGAAAACTGTATGGGACGGTACCTAGCTGGAGAGTAATGGCAGTATGTGGTGACACTCAGTGAAGCTTATGAGTACCTTGATAACTGTAACGAGTCTTGTGCCATTTTCTACCTGTCAGTATGTGAAAAAATTTCTAAAAGTGCTGAATGGCATGTTAAAAGCTTTTTTATAAGGAATTCATGACCATTGCTAGGGTACAATTTAGAGTGTGCAGAAAGGTCAAGGTGCGCTCCGTTTCCTTTCAGATCAGTGTTCTGGACCCTTTGTTCCACACATAAATACTGGTTTTGTACAGAAATGAGGCCAACAGGGAATGAGTTTGCCATGATAAGGCTCCGAGTTGTGTCTCCTATGGATTCTTGTGTGATAAGAATGTTGAAATGAGCACCGGGAAACTGTCTTCCTTATATAATAGATGGGTTATAGAAAGCAAACAAGGTACGGGTTCACTAACGTAAAGCTCTCAGTCATATCTCCCATTCAATTATCACATACCTTAAGCAGTTGGAGAAAGAAATAGGTATTCATGCTAGCCACTAGACATGACTCCAATGGATTTGTGTGATCAGATTATTGGAATTGGTACTGGGAAACCATTATTCTCATACACTAGAAGAATTATAGAAAGCAAGTAAGGAGGAATGATGCACTGCAGGGTTATTGTCAAGATGCACAAATGTCAGATAGAGTATGACCAGAAACAGCAACATGGACTGTAACAATATGGTGAAGCACCAAGATTGTTTTTAATATAATATACTGAATCTTTGTAGTACAACGTAGGTGTAGTACATGGATTGAAAAGATGATGAAAGTCAATTTAGGGATCTGTGAGTAAAAAAAGTTGTAACACAAGTGTCAGCAACAGCCAACAAATACTAATTTATTTAAATATTGGCATATTATTTTATAGTAATTCTATACCTTTGCATTGGTTCCAAAAATGTGGATATATTCAGTTTAGTATTAAGATACCACATATTTCTTTTTTTTATTAGTTTAGTTGAAAAAAAAAATTTTGAATACAAGTTTTTGTATATATTTATTCACAGTGTTTTGGACAATTGGTTGCTAGTTACAGGTTTGTTTCCCTACACATTTATATCAGAAAGCTGGAATTGCAAACTAATTTTTACCACAAATTAGTGGAGCATACACAAATAGAATATAGACTATAGAAAAATGCAGTCTTGAAATTAAAAGTAATATATACATATATTATTCAAATGTATTTTAATGTGTAAAAGTAAGTAAGTAAAAGATAATTTCTGTTCAGGATTGAATTCTGGATGTAAACATAGATTCAAAAATTTATTTTATTGTGCAGTGATCAGTAGTTTTGTTCAGTAGGTTTATCACATTTTGCAAAAAAAATACTAAAATTAAATTCCACTTTTGCTTGCTAGTGAAAGGATTGAGTGATGGTAATGAAGGTGAAGTGACAGCTCTCCTTAAAAGGGCTAGCGATAATCGAAGATCGGCAGAAAACGTTGCTCGAAACTTTATCCAGAAGGTGGACCGAAGTTATGGGGTTGCCTTTGGTGCATCTGGCTTTAACATTACTCCTTGGGAAGATGTATCATCACACAGTCATACTATGAGGTATGTATTGGAAATATATTATGTAATTAGAACCTTGTGATCATGTAATACTTAGTTATAACCCGTGAAAAATTATGGTATCCACCTACGAGATAGCATACTTTTTTTTAATTTTACCTTACCTGAATATAACTATATAAAGAAACACCACCAAATAGAACTATTTACTAAAGTTTTGAAGTAAAAATTAATATAGTCCTCTTAAGTGTTTAATGTTTGTTTATATATTTAATAAGGTTTACTTGTTTATTTTTAGATTGTTCTCATATCTTAACCTGTTTTTTTTTCAACGTATCTCGTGCAATATACTAAATGTGATCCACTATCTCGTGTATAAATGCATATCAGAAACTATTGATTAAAGAGTTCTTTTTTTCTTTTCTCAGCACTACCAGTTCTACTTCCAGTGGTTATGATGGGGAGCTCACAAAAGTCGATGAACAAAGACTGCGAGACTACATCCAACAGCTTAAGACCGAGCGTTCTGCACTCAAGACTACAGTTTTAGAACTAGAAAGTATTCATATTGATTCCATTTGCCATGAACCCTCAAACGTACTGGATTCTCAAAAATTTGACCTTGAGAATGCTGTTTTGATGCAGGAGCTCATGGCAATCAAGGTATTTATTTTTTTAGTTGGCTTGATTACAAGGTGCATATCCTAGGGTTTGTGTTGGAAGTAAAAGAGAACTTCTTCTGGCTTTATACTGCCCCATCTATTGCTTATTTTTTACTTTTCCTACTTACACTATACAGTATTTTGTTTTCTAGTAGTCCTATTCCCTTTAAATGTCAATGAAGACCTCTATGATTATCATTTTTGCCTTACTAGTTGATACCCTACCAGGAGAGTAGTGACAGATTTGATATAGAGGCTTCTCTTGCAAACATGTCGGCTTCCTCTTGTGCATGACTTGGCACATACTTCTAGGTGATGGTCATACCATGCAGTTGCTTTGTTTTCTACCACTCATTTCAGAATCAGCCACTCTGAATTTTGTGTAGTCAGTCATCAAATACTATGTTGATGGCACTTTCTATTTGTGGTTCAGCAATCCAGAGAAGAGCTTGCTTTATGTGGCTTTCGACTCCATCTTTGCAGTGCTTGTAGGAAGTTTGAGTGCTCCGTTAGCTTCATGCGGAATGTTGTGTCTCTGTGAGATAATATATGCATAAGCAGTTCGCTTTCAGTCTCTGATGTAGGAACTGTCTGTGGCTATGATGACAGGTGACTGCCAACTATGGTTTTTATGACAGGCATTTTCTGCTTCACCCTCTGCTCAATCTCTACGTTTCCTGATTTCATCAGATTCCAGTGGCACTGGATGTTTATTCCACATGGAAACATCTGAGATCTGATGGTGACCAATTATCTCAGTGATGGCTATCTATCACTTGTCAACCCATAACTCTCTTGAGACAACTTTTAGACACTTTCTTGCTTGTGGAGTTGTTATGGAGCTAGAATGTCTCAGTTGAAACTGGCATTAGCTCAATGATGAAATGCATGCTCTTCACATGGCAAGATCCAAGTGAAGAATTCGGCTTGAAGGCACTGTTGGTGATACTGAGGTGCTTCTTGATGGTGGGAGGGTATCTTTATATCCTTTTGGCTATTGTGCAGTCACCTCAAGAATGGCAGCTCCATTTTATTAGGATATTGGCCCACTGTTGCTAGCCTGCCTTTCAAGCATGAAAAGGGCTAGGAACAGAAGTTCTCAATAGCAGGTTTTGAATTTAGTGCCAACAATGGGTGATACATTAAAAAGTAGCACCCAGATAGGTTCCTGGGAACATCAGAGTTCATGCACTCAGCAAGGGACATTGACTGATTTTTAAATAGGGCAAGTAAATGTACTTATTGTCTAGACATACATCTACAGGACTAGGGTTATCTGATTTAAGACAGAGTTCAAAAGTAGAGATTTTTCGTAGCTTGTGGGTCACGTGACAACAGAACTGAAGTCCAAGTATTTTTTAAAGGTTTCTTTTGAAACAAAGGAATTAAACTTATATAACATAAAACTTATAACATAAATTATAATGCTAACTTAATTGGCATACATTGATGTAAAGTTGTTTAATTAAATTGTGAATGTAATTCAGTGACTTGCATAGAAAGGGATACCTATTCCAAAAGGATTAAATGATACTAGAAACCTTTAAACAAAATAATTATAAAATTCATAATATCCAGTTTCTTTATTCATGATTACCTATACTAGTTTTATTGTTGCCTCCTGTGTGTACGTCATGTTGGTTATCCTAAAGAAAACCGAAACATGTTTCAACATTTTTTGGCTGAATTCGGTTGAAACTAGAGATAAATTTTCCAACCCCTGAAAGGTACCGCGCCTACCTTCCATACATAGCCTTCAGATTTACAAGCTACATGTACTTATTTCACACACATGGTTTTGATCATTAGAAAGAGCTCATTTTACACTATAATCCAAATACAGTTATTTTGAAATTGGCACTCAGTTGTCATCACCAGGTTGATGTAACTGCCAGTAGTATTTTTGGCTACTTTGTCTACGATAGCATTTACGGCTGTTTTCTTACCTAAATATGTTATAACTAGAGAGACAGTTAAATTGCATTTAGCTTTTAGTTTTACATCGTAGTTAATTATATATTATTTATGTTTTAAGATGCATAATTGAAATTGTTAAACATTTTTTAAATTTATCTCAAACATTTCTACAGTTTTCAAGGCTTACAATCTTGCACGAGTGTAAGATAATAAGTATATGTAAAAAGGAAAGGATCTGAAATTACAAATATCACCAAAAGAAGATATTTTTAAGATATTTTATGAAAAATTAAAAGGTGTGTACATTTTTCTATTTCTTAATTTTGAACATTTCATTACACTAATATGGTAGAGAAAATGAAAAATATTCTATAAACATTTACCTTAAAAAACTTTTGATATTCATTTAGGAGGTTCTAGAGGTCATGCATATAAAACTTGAAAACTGTAAGACGAGGAAAAGTATTTTTTATACTTAAAATGAAAATCACCCTGCACTCGAAGTATTCAGAGTCTGAGAGCAAGTAATTACAATAAATAGGTAACATATGTTTAGTAAAAAGACTTAAATTAAAATAATGTTATTCTTTGTGTACAAGATACTTACAATCTTTAACAAAATCTTACCAGTTTTTGTGAGGATACATTAAGAAATCTCAGATTTATGGAATGTATTATTGCACAAATATCCTTTCCCTGTTGAGCTCCTCCAGATTGCAGGAGACCATTGTGAAATGACTAACCAGTAATTTTTTAGTTGTTATATTTCGTCATCATCTTAAATATTGCAACTGTTAACTACATACTTTTATAAGTGAGACCCTTGGATATTATCTTTCATCTATCACGTTTAAGTATTCATGTTTTTTTAATAAACTAATGCTGGTATTTGCTGTATTAATTGTGTTTATTGTCCAAGTGTGATGCTACTATTGTCAGAAATATTATAGTGTAAAAAATTATGTTTAATATATTATAGGAAGAAAAAGCAGAACTGAAAGCTCAGGTCTATCTGCTTGAGAAAGAAAAAGGAGCACTTGAACTGCAGCTGTCCAGTCGAGAGGCTCACGAGCAAGCTTACCTTGTGCACATGGAGCACCTGAAAACAGAACTGAAGGAACAGGAACAGCTTGTAGAGAAGCTAAGAGCAACCCAGGTTAGCAAGTGTGGTAAAGAAAAAGATACCAATATATTCAGTGTTGATAGAAATGAATACCCTTTAACTCGAGTACTTTTCGAAAGGTGAACCTTTCTTTTTCAGGAGCAAACTGAATATATTCAGTGTGTTATTGTGTCTTTGATTTAAAACTTATGCAAGGGATAATAATATGTAAGTCTTTTGTACTATTGTATGAATTGGCTCTGCTGTTTTTAATATCAGTAAAAAATGCTGGAACTCTGAGAGCCAAGTGATTTTTTTTTTTAGCAAGAACGAAGTTTTGTATAATGTTATTTAGTTATTAAAAAGTCTGTTTTCAGTGTGAGAATTGTCTGTATTATACAGTTTACTAGAGTACTTTTCATTAAGTTAATGTTTAGTTCAAATTAATTGTAAGTTAGTGATAGAGCCTGGGTTGTATTTAAGGTAGTTAAGTAAGTTTTGTTAACGTTTCAGAAGCCTGGAGTTGGAATATCTGATTCAGAAGAATTGACAGAGGCACTTCAAAGAGAAAGCAAATGCAAATCAAGAATACAGGAGCTAGTGAATACTTTAGAGAGGTTGACTAAAAATTCTGAACTTCGTGCTCAGCAGTCGGCTGATTTTGTTAATGATCTGAAAAGAGCAAACAGGTTAGTCAGTTAGCTAGTTTATTCTCTAAATCGTTCCTCCAAAAATATAATTACTAGGGAATTGTGAAATAAGCCTTATATGTGTCTAACATTATTTGTACCGAAAAACAACTTCACTGATTATTTTTAAGTTTTCTATAAATCTGGGTTGTTTTATTTGTGAGAGAACTATTTATAAATCAGAAAAAGGTATTGATTACTATAATTATACAATCTACACTCAATTACTAGTTTTCTTACACATTTAGTTTTTTTTATTATTTAAGATAAGGTTTAATTTTCATTTCCCTTCGTATATATAAAAAAAGAATTGAAGAGTCAGTGTGAATTTGATAATAACTGTTTTTTTTAACATTTTAAATTGATGTTAATTATTAAATTATTGTTTTAATCCTGCATTAGTATTATGTAAAAATTTTCCATAGTCACTCTTCTGGGTTGGAGTGGACCCCATCATAAAAAATAAATTAAAAAATATTTGATAATAATAAAAAAATATTATTTTTAAAATAAAAAACACTAACACTCAAAGACTTTTCCTTTATTAATCAATAAATGGACATTTAATATTACAACTTGTTTCTTGTTTACCACCTAAACTAAGTGTAACAATTTATCACAATCTAACAAGCTACTGAGAACCCATACGTGCTGCCATCTGTCGGCGCTGATGTTTACAAAAGACCCTGGAAGACTAATGCAGGGTTAATTCTAGGCTGTTATCAAGATTCCTCCTAACGACCATGCTTTGATTCGTTTTTTATTGGTTATATCTAGATCTTTTGGCATTAAACATTAGTTATTATTCCATAAAAACATTGAGATGGATATTAATGTTAGTATAAAAGTAAAAATAAAAATACAGATTTTTTACTGCACAAAGCAGTTCCTAGTTGAGTGTTTTCTCAATAATTAGTTTTATTATTAAACCTTTCTCCTTTTCAAATGAAAATAATTGTAATAATTATGAAAATCTGAATTTTATTTGTTCCTATATACACGTACAAACATAAAGAGGTTGTTTAAGGTTTTTGAAAATATACATATATATTTTTTTTTAATTCTTTTATTTCAGTGCTTTGGTGACAGCTTTTGAGAAGGCTAAGAAGAAAAACCAGTCACGAATAAAGAAGTTAGAGCAACAGATGGTAGTAATGTCAGAGAGACATAATGCTCAGGTAATCTAGACTTGAAATTACTATTTTTAATACTCGTTGGTTCCAAACTTGAAAATATTTATGTGCTTATGTATGTATGTATATATATGTGTGTGTACACCCACATACACACGCTTTTTTTTTAGCTTATCCAACTTGAGGCAAATTTGGTTTCAGTTTATATGTGGTTCTGTTAATAAAAAAATATTGGTCTCTGTAACCACACTAAAAGTACCTGTATACTAGGGTTAACTCTTGTAACCAACTTTTTTTTTTTGAAAGTTTTATTTTATTAGAATAGAAAAATAAGACTATTTTTTAGTACTTTCAATGCATATTGTCTTTCAAAATAGTGTAAAGTATACATAGAATGTATGTGGCTTTGTTGGAGCTATTTATGTGGCGGGTGCATTTGAATAAGTATTTATAACAAAGTTTTAAATATATGAGGAAATACTTTCAGAATTATTACTTTATGAGGTCTATGTTCTACTAATAATTCATATCCAATGAATATTTCCTAACTAAACTTATGCTGTCAAGAGTGTAAGCAAAACTATTGCAAGTATGTTAGCCATACTGTACAGGTTTTAAAAAAAGTAACATTTTCATTCCAGACAAGATTGTTAAAACAACGAATCACTATGCTAGAAGGTACAGATAGTGGACAGAACACACTGCCACCTTCTGGAAGTGAGACGTCACTGTAGAAGCTAGCAGAAATTCTAAAGAGCTTTTGTTGTAGCAAAAAAAACAACAACAACAATTGAGAACCTTTTGTAATGGAAATAATTTTAAGTATAGTTTTTATGTTTTGTATCTTTTAATAATAATATAATCAAACTGTTTTTATACAAAAATTTGAAGATATATGAATATACCAGTGTTCAATGTATTAATAGCAATGAGACTCAGATGCTACATTTTAGTGTCCTTGCTTTGTGCTTAATGGGTAATTTCGTTAAATATGGATTACCAAACTTGTTAGTTCAATTGATTTATTAATGAAAGAAAATATTTTTATCTCTCCTGTTTAATCTCAAAATGTGATTATTTTTTCTAAGAAATTAAATTTTATGCCACGATACAGAAATTTGATACATTCTTAGGACTTTTTTAAATGTTTTGTATACTATAGAAGAAAGGTGATCGTCACTTTGGTACAAACAAACTTATTTCTGATTATACTTTCAGGGTATATGTGACAAAAAAAAACAACGTTTTTTACGTTTCAGAACTGTGCGGACGTGTAGATATGGTTTATATCCGTTTGTATGTGTATAAAGTAAAACTGCTCTCTATTGTTGTGTTCTTAATTTTTTAACACATAAGTTGCCTATAAAGTTAAATCCTAAATTTGTTTTATATACTATTTACTGAGAATACAAAAAACATACAAATTTTCAGTTCATATGAAAATAAAAGTATGATATAATAAAGTTCTTTAATACCTAATTTTAAACTGGTTTTTGGTCTACAGGTGTTCTAGTTTTTGCTCTATGTTTTATGTAAAAGTACATTGAAACGTATTTAAATTAATTAAAAGTACAGAGCCGTACCGTTTATGTATTGTCTCATAAAATACTTGGTTTCTTTCACTTCCAGTTGTTTATCAGACATATTATAAAGATATAAAATGCTTATGTACCCATGAAAAATATAATTATTTTTACCATTGTCTTATTTCATTTGTTGCATCAGGGAATGTGAACAAATAAATATATTTTAACAAATATATCAGGATAAATGATCAAGTTCCACATCAGGGTCTACAAATTTGAGTCTTCCTTTGTCCACTTATAAAGTAAAGGTGTAGAAACTGTTAGTACTCCTAAACCAAACCTATTCCTATTACCTTATTTCATATCATACTTTTCAGCTATATGTGAACAAAAGAGTGTTTTTCACTTTTCAGAATCCTGTGGATGTTGTTGCTCGATGTATCATTTTGATGGCGGCTGTAAGTTTTGTACATCTTTTTAAAAACAACAATCTTTTTTTTTCCTTCAGTAAAAAGAGGAGAAAGAGAGAGATCTTTGCTGTGTAGTTTACATGTATAATGACATTTGTTGGTTTTGTAAATAAAGTTTGGTTTACTTAGCATCATTTCCTGTTATATTATTGCTGTTACAGGGTAACAATCAAGATGTGCGAGTCTTTTTTTTTAAACCTGCACTACACAAAGAACTAAAACCATTAACTAAATGCGACAGTTGTAACAGATAGTGGGTCATATAAACTGCTTGGGACAATGCGACAGTTGTAACAGATAGTAAGCCATATAAACTGCTTAGGACAATGCGACAGTTGTAACAGATAATGGGTCATATAAACTGCTTAGGACAATGCGACAGTTGTAACAGATAGTGGGTCACATAAACTGCTAAGGACAATGCGACAGTTGTAACAGATAGTGGGTCATATAAACTGCTTAGGACAATGCGACAGTTGTAACAGATAGTGAGTCATATAAACTGCTTAGGACAATGCGGCACAGTTGTAACAGATAGTGGGTGATATAAACTGCTAAGGACAATGCGACACAGTTGTAACAGATAGTGGGTGATATAAACTGCTTAGGACAATGCGACAGTTGTAACAGATAGTGGGTGATATAAACTGCTAAGGACAATGCGACACAGTTGTAACAGATAGTGGGTGATATAAACTGCTTGGGACAATGCGACA
>NW_013667038.1:268262-279729 GCF_000517525.1 Limulus polyphemus
ACACAGTTGTAACAGATAGTGGGTCACATAAACTGCTAAGGACAGTGTGACACAGTTGTAACAGATAGTAGGCCACATAATCTGCTTGGGACAATGCGACACAGTTGTAACAGACAGTGGGTCACATAAACTGCATGGGACAATGCGACACAGTTGTAACAGATAGTGGGTCACATAAACTGCTAAGGACAGTGCAACACAGTTGTAACAGATAGTGGGTCACATAAACTGCTAAGGACAATGCGACACAGTTGTAACAGATAATGGGTCATATAAACTGCTTGGGACAATGCGACACAGTTGTAACAGATAGTGAGTCATATAAACTGCTTGGGACAATGCGACACAGTTGTAACAGATAATGGGTCATATAAACTGCTTAGGACAATGCGACAGTTGTAACAGATAGTGGGTGATATAAACTGCTAAGGACAATGCGACAGTTGTAACAGATAGTGGGTCATATAAACTGCTAAGGACAGTGTGACACAGTTGTAACAGATAGTAGGTCACATAAACTGCTTGGGACAATGCGACACAGTTGTAACAGACAGTGGGTCACATAAACTGCTTAGGACAATGCGACAGTTGTAACAGATAGTGGGTCATATAAACTGCTTAGGACAATGCGACAGTTGTAACAGATAGTGGGTCATATAAACTGCTTAGGACAATGCGACACAGTTGTAACAGATAGTGGGTCACATAAACTGCTTAGGACAATGTGACAGTTGTAACAGATAGTGGGTCATATAAACTGCTTAGGTGAAAACATGAGTATTAAGTGATGCTACAGTATATTTCACAGATATGTAACAAGCATGTATACGTAGGAACAGGAAGTTAGTTGGAATTGATAATCCAGGTTTTAGAAATGCCTTTGGCCCGGCATGGCCAGGTGGTTATGGTGCTTGACTTACAATATGAGGGTCGCGGGTTTGAATCTCCGTCACACCAAACATGCTCGCCCTTTCAGCCATGGGGGCGTTATAATGTGACAGTCAATCCCACTATTCGCTGGTAAAAGAGTAACCCGAGATTTGGCAGTGGTTGGTGATGACTAGTTGCCTTCCCTCTAGTCTTACAGTGCTAAATTAGGGACGGCTAACGCAGATAGCCCTCGTGTAGCTTTGCGCGAAATTCAAAACAAACAAACAGAAACGCCTTTTCAAATATGAACTGGTGTCCTTGTAGTCTTAAGCTATTTAAATAGACATAAGCTATATCGGCGTTTCCCAAACTTGTATCATATACAGGCACATTAAAATGCTACATTTGTTATAGTAATTACTTATGTTCGTTAAGAAAAAATATATATTAAAACCCCTTAATTTTGCATTATTGCACTATTGGCTCTACCCTAATCACTCGCGCTTCCTGGGAGACACACCACACACTTTGAGAAACGCTGCGCTACATGATATTTAACAAGAAGATCCACTTTTCGAAAGCACTCGGGTTATAGGGTTTTTATTCATTGATATTTAACAAAAGTATTTTATATTTTTTCGTCCAGGCACAAACCGCTTAAAATCTGTTGGCTTTTAATATTTTATTTTACGCCTAAGTTAGTTAGGAGGTTAGGACTTGGCAGTAATTTAGAAGGGGCTTGAGAGACAACCTGGGGCGCTCACAAACTGTTGTTTCTCGTCAGCCCATACCCGTGGATATAAGATTTAGCTTAACTGATTAAATTATTGTCTCTCGTGCCGATTAAGTGTCTCACCTTTTATGATTTGAGTTCGCTTTTGAGTGATAAAGCTAAAAGGTAGCAGAAAAAAAACACCAAGAATCAGTCGTGAAGAACTTTTGAGTTATTTCTTTCGTTGCCTGTGAAAAATGTAGTAGCATAAAGAGAAGTTGGTCTAACAATTGAAACTAATTCGTCTCTACTGTTAGAATTTTTAACGTATTGATTAATGTGTGAATTATATTTTCAGTCACCAACTTTAAGAATATAATCAGACTAACTTAGGCACACACACAAAAAAATGTTGTTGTTTTTTAAAACTAGGACGTTTAAAAGTTTCTGTACACGATACTATTTTAAAACCCTTCAGCTTGTTAGTTCCTTTAACTGCCAATTGCAGTAGGTATGTAAAGCTATATAATAAGTTGTTAAATAACTTTGAACATATGATATTAATACAAAAAACAGTTATATTCAACTTTAGTGAAAGATGCATAAACTGGTGGTTGGGCGTGGCCTAATAGCATACTCAGACTGAAAATTCGAGGATTTATGGTTTTTGGCCTGTTGGTACAAAAATACTATCTTCACTTTGAGGCCTGGATGCGTTATAAGTATGAAGGCAATTTTCCCACTATTCGATCAAAAAGGGTCCGGCATGGCCAGGTGGTTAGGGTGCTCGACTCGCAATCTGCGGGTTAAATCCTCGTTACGCCAAACATGCTCGCCCTTTCAGCCGTGGGGGCGTTATAATGTGGCGGTCAATCCCACTATTCGTTGGTGGAAAAGGTAGCCCAAGAGTTGGCGGTGGGTGATGATGACTAGCTGCCTTCCCTCTAGTCTTATACTGTTAAATTAAGGACGGCTAACGCAGATAGCCCTCGTGTAGCTTTGCGCGAAATCCATAACAAACAGTCGATCAAAAAAGTATAGTGCAAGAGTTCTCGGTGGTGCTGTTGACCGGGTGCCTTTCAATAACTCCATTAATACAAAATTAAGGACGGCTATGCGCAGATAGCTCCAAGTTACCTTTGTGTAAAATTCTAAAACAAACGTAATCTGATCTAATATGTCGCCCAATTTGTACCATGCTCGTTGCATTTTAAACAAGTGCTGAGTAAGAAACGTTCCATTTCCCGCGTAACATCGTGTGACACGAGAAAATGAAATAGTAAAAAATTGAGTTGTATTCATTATAATGTGTGTAACCTTGTATAACATTGGTCACTAATGCTGGGTGGAACATATAATCCAGCTTAGAATATTAGTACATTATTACCACATTTATTTGCAAGTCATGCACGTAACAAACGAGATATCAGAACTCGAACTTGTGGTTAACGGTTCAACTCAACATAAATTATACGGAATTGCTGTCTTTTTAAGTATAGCAACACTAAACAAAAATATCCGGTTTTTGTGTTGTTTTTTTTTAAAACTTCGAAAGCAGTTATGAAATAAATAGCTAGACGATATCAGTGGACACAAAGTGGTTCCTTCTGCGGACGCCCATGTTTAGAACTAATGGGTGACTTTATATTTAATTTTTCTTACTATTTATCAAGTGACTGTTTGTTAATGGATAGGACTATTTTGGCTTAAAAAAATTATGTATTCTGAAGCATGATAGTAACATAATACATAGATTTAGAACTATACCAACAACTGTTCCTTCTGCGGACGCCCATGTTTAGAACTAATGGGTGACTTTATATTTAATTTTTCTTACTATTTATCAAGTGACTGTTTGTTAATGGATAGGACTATTTTGGCTTAAAAAAGTTATGTATTCTGAAGCATGATAGTAACATAATAGATATATTTAGAACTATACCAACAACTGTTACCCGATGAAGCCTTGTAAATTTTTGGTGAAACTCTAAGTTTCTAAATCAATTAATTATTTTTATCCCGTTTTTTTAGTTAACGGTTCTACAGTCCAAAACCATATTTTAATGTTCATATTTTACCTGTTTTAGTCCTGACTAGTAAGACGAGATTGCTGATTTCTTCTACATGACGAGTGAAGTTAATTCAACAAAAAATAAATAATATTGCGTTATACATTTTTACCATAATTCTGATCTGTAAATGACTCCTATAAAATTGATAGATATTACGCTTCACCAACTTAATCTAATTCACAACAGTTGTTTACGCAATTTGATAATCTAACATACATATAATTCATCACGTGTGTGTGTGTGTGTGTGTTTGTCTAAGAAGAATGTATAAAAAAACATCTTGACGTAGGGCACATTTCCACTTTTGTTTTATAGACTTCTGACTTTGAATTTAAAGACGCAAATTTTAAATCAATCAATTAATTAATTAACATTAATGAATAAATCAATACATATATATAAGTTGGTTAGGACACTCGACTCGCAATCTGTGAGTAGTAGGTTCGAATCCAGTCACCGAACCTACTCGCCCTTACAGCCGTGAGGTGTTATGACGTGACGGTCAATCCCACTATTCGTTGGTAAAGAGTTGGCGCTGTTATTTCAAAATTACGAACGAGCAGCTTTGCGTAAAATTCAGCAAATAAACGCTAGTATACATATATAGATATCGTCTCAACTACTACCGTGTTCGTCGTATTCCAGCCGGATTGATGAGTCCTGGTATTGGACGAAAGGCCTCGTTAGCACTGGTTATATAATTTATCTCAATTTCGTTGTTGTTTACACATTCCAACTTTAACCGAACTCCAATTATAGTACATTTAAACGCCAAACTAGTTTGATTTTCGGGTCTTTTAAATGGGTGTACATACTTTTAAACGTATGTGGTTTCATTATCACCTTGTAAAGCTTGAACCCTTTCCGTGTTTATTGAGTCTCCCCATTTTTCTTCTAATAATCAGAGTAAATATTCTCCTAAAAATCACAGTTCCCATACCCTCAATCGAGGCTCCTAAAATTCTTCCCTAATTATTACTGTGTCTGACTGGTTGGCAATAGCGCCATACTAGTGCGGATTTAGTGACAAAACTCAATAGTTCATATACAGTTTTTTACTAAAGTTAGCGACAAAACCCAATAGTCCATATACAGTTTTTTAAACAAATCTTCCTATTTCATTTTCCCCCCAACTGTTACCCTTTTCCTTGATCCATAATTCTTCCCGAATTTTCAATATCTCGAAATTATGCCCGTACCCTTTGAACATCCATTTGGAAAATATTTATTTTTGATATTAATACCAGTTTTTGTAGAAATAGGCTTAATCAGTCACACTTTATAAGATTCAGTCTTTAATGTTAACCACTTGGTAAATTAAACCAGATTTTGTAAAAAAACGACTATCATAGTTAGTTTGTAGTTCATTAATATGTCTACATAAAATATTGTGGCTTGAAAAACCTTCAGTGGAAATTATACATTTTTACACAATTTATAAGTTTATAGAATAACAGCCTCCTAGTGGCACAGCGGCAAGTCTACGGACTTATAACGCTAGAAACCGCGTTTCGACACAAGGTGGGCACAGCACAGAATGCCCATTTTGTGGCTTGGAGCTTAATTACAAAAAAACAAAAGCGGAATATATTTTTTTTAATATTGTAAGATACTAAAGCTTGTTGCCTAAACTGCGAATCCAATCATTCATGGGTTGAATCTTGTTGCCGCAAAAACTAGCTCCGTATTTTGGAGCTGTTAATGCGCTATAAGAGTGACAGTCAAATCCCTCTATTCAGTCACATAAGGGATGGCGATAAATGCTGTTGTTTTTTCTCTAGTCTATCGGTTCAAAATTAGCATGAGTGGATGAAAATCAAATTCAAAAGAAATGAAATACACAACCTGACTTTAGGTGATGTTATTGTGGTTTGTATTAAAAGCCGGGTTATCCTTTATTTATCAGATTTTTCTGAAATTTAACTTTTAACAGACACAAGAGTTTTTGCTAATATTGAGATTTTTTTTTATTCAAATTCTTTTTCTATGGTTTAAATTTTGCTGAGCTTTAGCCTAACTTTTGTCGCTTTGTTTTGTTTCTCATTTTAAATTTGGGCTCATTTTTATTTTGTAACTTTGTTTCAGTTCAACTTGAAGTTGACATACACACTGAAAACGTGTGAAAGAGGGCTCACGCAATTGCTGATAGCGCTTCATACGAGATGTGAATTCTGCACTCCTCAAAATATCTAATCTATCTTTGCTTTCTAAAATGCAAACTCGCGCTCCCTCTTGGTTGGCGCTCTGTGCGGGCGCACTGCTCGCACTACCCCTGGTATGGCCCTAGGGTTTCATTTCCCTCTTATTTTTTACCAATCCAACATAATCACTACAAACCCACTTACATCTGTTTTATTTTTATGTATGGTGTTAGTAACTGTGTTTTTGATTTAGTTGTGTGTTATTAAAGATTATAGTGCACCTTCCATGTTTTGTCTTCCCAACGAATTCAGTCAGTTTGTTTGTTTGTAATGAAGCACAAAGCTACACAGTGGGCTATCTGTGCTCTGCCCACCACGGGTATCGAAATCCGGATTCTAGCGTTGTTAGTCCGCTGACATACCTCTGTGCCACTGGAGAGCGAACTCAGTCAGGGTTTGAAGAAATAATCAGATGCACAATCTGTAACTTGGAGTCCTTTGAACCTCCAATTAGTGGGCCCTAACTGACTACTGGTTTCAATGGTTTAAGTGACATTAAACTGTCTCATATAGTTTTAACGTATTGTATTCTACTTGCTTATCTGATATATAGTGTATGTATTTTTAACATGGAATGCTAGTCAACGAAGTACTTAAATTCCTTTTACCCTAGTTACCTGAGTTATTCACCTAGGGTATCACATGCAAAATATTTCTGTAAAATTGAGTAGTATGAAAGTGGGCAGTGATCTTTTCCACTGGCGGGTCAAGTGAGACCTTGAGAACATAGCTTCCCTTGTTTTTCAATGGGAATGACCAACAGCGACCTGGGTAGCACATGTGTCCCGAGAAAAATTGCATTAGTGCTTCACGTAATCAATTCAGTGTATTTTCAGTCTGGAACAAAGCTTCAGAGATTTGGAACGATTCACTTCTTCACTGAGAGCTCTCAAACCTCCAGTCAAGGCGCCATTAACACACTCGTTTTGTCTTTTCGTTGTATTTGAGAGATATACAGATTTATTCATATAATCCTTGGTTTTCGGTCTCTTTCTTTACCCACAATTCCGTCAAAAGCCAGAGAACTCGGATTTCCTCTCGTAAAATATTTCCTGCCGAACTTCCTGTTATTAACTAAGGGAAATCAGTGCACCCGAGAATACCACAGGTTCATATGACATTAAACAGTTCTATATTTCTAATACATCATGTTTTTTGTTTGTTTTTTTCGTGTTTATCTTACAGACCCAACATCATCAGGATTAACCTCACAGAAAATTGATAAGTAAAAGAATTTTACCCAACGATATAACAAAGAGTGTAATTTTCTACGTATGTGTACATTGACTGTAAGTTACTAACGGATTTTCTGAAGAACAGTAGGGATATACATGTATGTATAGAAAGTTAAAAAAAAAACTATTGTAAGAGCGACTTGCCTAATACGGTCATTCCAATAATAAAAATATACACATCGAGAAGAACGTATTCAAGAAATAAAACATTTATTATACAAACTATATTCTGCTTTTTTTAAAAATTTTCTCCTTTCAAGTGTTAACAAATACCTTTTATAAATATAAATATCTTTCTGTAATAAGTATCGCCTGATTATAATTTCACATTTACAGAACTCTTCATTTCATTAGTTATATATCCTAACTATACTGACACACTAGTAACATTTCTTCACAATACAGTAAATTAAACTGTTTAGTTGAAAAACAAATATATATATATATATATAGATAAATGCAAATTCAAAGTATCGCACTATCCAATATATACCTATATTGTGCATAGATCAGAAATAGTTGTTTTTTTAATGTGTTCAGTATTCTAATAGGTTTCGTATATGAAATTTTTCAGTATCTTTGGATGTTCAGTTGTCATCTGAGGCAAATATTTAAATATACATATTTAATAGTATTAATATAATCCTTTGTTTTTCTTAACATCGATGCACGCAAAGAGTATAATCAGCTGTCAAGAGGGGGTATGAATAATAGTAAAAGTAATTTCACGAGAGTTTTTGCTGCCTTTATGGATTACCATAATCTAACAAAGACCGATTATATAACCACTAAATATAAAGAGCTATTAATCCACTTCCAAGACAGGTTTGTTTCTTTGTTTGTAATTAAGCACAAAGCTACACAATGGGCTATCTGTGCTCTGCCCACCACGGGTATCGAAACCCGGATTCTAGCGTTGTAAGTTCGCAGACATACCGCTGTGCCACTGGGGGGCTCCAAGACAGGAGCGACACTGCTGTGGTATAAATAGCTTCCGTTTTCTTAAGATTTCTTGAGAGAAAATATAATATATATTAATCACTTTACTCTTTTTATCTTTGTTTTGAACAAGCCTCCTCACGAGCCAGTGGGGGACATCTTTGTTGAAAAAACACACTGCCCTACCCCGTTTTTTTTAATCTGGACTGACATTTTTTTGGACATGTTTATTGGTTAGAAATAAAGTATTTCCCGCACTCTTTTAGCGTTGTGGCTGCGAAAAGCGATTTGAAGTGGTAAAGTGACTGAAATCCGTCAGCGCATCACAAGCTTAACGGCCAATCACAAGAAGCATAGAAGTCTGCAAATGACAAGCAGAGGTATTCAGGAACCGTTTGTAACCACCTTGGTAGATATTGTGCAGCAAGCCGAGTGCAATATTATGCCTGTAGCTGCTTTCAAAGTGTTCCTGTCTGCTCATCCTACTGCTGACTATCGTGATGAATCGACCTTCCCTACCGAATCGCAGGTGAAATCTTTCGTATCTCAATTAAAAGCTAAACATAAAAAAGGTGATAGCAGAAGCGTAAAAGGTTGGAAATTGCTTAATTAATAATGCTGAGAATGTGGCTTTATTGATATATACTGAATTTACTCCCAGTGGGTAGACCTTAATACTAGCTAGTATGGAGACTTGAGGATGCTGTATTTCGCTTTAAAGTTTATCAATTAACAAATGAAAACTTGTCTCGAAAAGATACGTCCACCCCCCACCCCCTCTTTGGGAGTTTCCGTACTGAACTTACTTTTAATATTCAACAAATTGTAGTGTAAAGACACCCCTCGGCTCCTGATGGACGTGTTAAACATTGTGCAATATACTAGATTTTTATATTTCTGTAGTTGCACTGACTTCCCAAGTGCTTATAAGGTGTCTTTCAGGTTGAAAAATATAATTTCTTAATGTTGAATTCATTAGCGCTTAAATGGTAAGAACATATTTAAAAAGTTCAGTTGCATATCCAGCCATAAGCTGTTAAAATGTCAGTGTTTGCTGCTGACAATATTTACCTCAAAATCAAAACTTATACCTCTCACCCAGATTTCAAAGTAATAGCGCCAACTTGTCACAAAGTTCTGTGAGGTACAATTTAAAGGGTCAAAAATTATTGTTATGTTGTCACAAGAAAATATTAGGTGTCCTTAGGGAAGGTTTTTAGAACTGAGCAACAGACACTTAGTCTTAGTTGTTCTTTTTATGTAATCTAATTATTAAGAGTATAATTGTCACTGTAGCACTGAGATAGGATAGTGTCGTTGAAGACAAATCACTTCATTCTTAAGTCAGCGTTAACGAAGAAAAGGATTCGTTAGGGCCATGTCCTCTAGCATCTTCAATTATCAGAAAATCGTAGCATCATTTCATAAGAAGGAGACGAATGGTCTGCTCAGAACCCTCGACTTAGAACCAGGTTGTTGAATGTAACTGTCAGTGTTGATGAGAGATGAATAACCCTCAACCTAAAACAAGGTTGTGGACTGTAACTGTTAGTGTTGATGGGAGATGAATATGCTACTCAGAACCCTCGACCTTGAACCAAGTTATGGAATGTGACAGTCAGTGTTGATGAGGAAGACAGACATGTTGCACGATGTAAGGGACATGAATATTTACTGACACAATGAGCAAAATTTCTGTCACATTCACAAAGTTGGGCAGCACATTCACTGGCCATGGAGTAGCTGTCGTCTCCTGAAATTAAAGCAAAAGGAATGATTTTGACAATAAAACAGGTTAGACAAAAATATATAAGATAGACGTATTACAACTTTACTATTTATAAAGTCGTTATAATTATAAATGTGATAGTTCGAGTTGTTAAAACCTACCTTATTAGCAACTGCCATAAGGTTACCTTTTAGGTCAGTTGATCACACTCGTCAAGCATTCAAGAAGTCTCACTCAGGAAATATGGGTTACCATGGAATATAAGTACCAAGGAGCACATACGGAGTTAACCTTTAACTCAGTTGATAGAATAGTCGCTTAGGGTGTGAGAGGACCCAGGTTCGACACCAAGCCGAGGGCCATGGGAAAATAGAAAATTTAGTAACCAGTTAAGGTCCTAGGATGGATTTTGCTTGTTGGAGAAAAGGAGTTTGGTATTTTGAGGTTATTAAAATTCACCCTACTAGGAAAGAAACAGTTACTATGAGGTTAAATCTCTATCTTAACACTCTTTTAGCCTGCGAAAGTCGCAGATGCAAAAGGATTATTAAAGGGATTTCTACAGAAGGATACAACCTAACTGTATACAATTAGAATTTATAATCCAAGGATCAGTACTTTAATTCTAACATTTTTTTTTCATAAAGCCCAGGATAAAGTAAGATAAAGACTGATTTATTTACTGAAGTAGTAAAACGAGACTGTGCTAACAAACAAAAGGAATACTTACTACAACGAGCGTAACCGGGGACAACGCACTGAAATTGGTAAGAAACAAAATAGACCAAAAGTTGAGGGCAAGCGGAATAGGCGTAGCACCAATCATGTTCCAAACAACACCTACATAAAAAATATATCATGATGTGCAAGTTGTGAATATCACCTACGAAAATATGTGTTAACACATTCAGTAAATACCACTATAAACGAATTATATAAGTTTTATATAGATGTGGGTGTATATTTGAAGATCATCACTTAAAAAAAAAGAGCTTTGTTTCTTGTTATAGCAACGCTACATTAGGTTATCTGCTGTGTCAATCGCGGGGAATCGATTCCCGAATTTTAGCGTTGTAAGTCCGTAAACTTACCCCTGTCCCACCAGGGGACATACACACACGAAACAACAAAACAAACAAACAGAAAATTCATATTTCAAGAGTTACTGATACGAACAACCTGCCTAGTGAGCTTATTGTTAGCTAAATCACCGTCCCACCAAGCATGCTCACCCTTTCAGCCGTGAGAGAATTTTAATGTGACGGTCAATCCCACTATCCATTGATAAAAGAGTAGCCCAAGAGTTGACAGTGGGTGGTGATGACTAGCTGCCTTCCCTCTAGCACAAACCTTGCTACACCAACAATATATATATCATTTTAATGTAAAATTGAGTTTTATCTATTTTGAAAACAATACATAAACCAAATGTACTTCCTTTCGCAGGATCTCCGAAAGTGTCCTATTTCAAGAATAAATAAAACTAAAATTAAAAATAACAAATATTTTTATTCTTTGCTCTTCAAGTTCATGTGTCATACTGTGTTGTAGCCCACAGAGCGCATAATTCTTCTCGTGATTCATGGCACGAGCACGTTTTACTGACGTCACGACAGTACAAATTGCAACGTTAAAAGCGTCCCTTGTGTGACGTCATTTTAGTGTCTACTGACTGACTGATAGACAACACACTACTGTATAGTGGTGCG
>NW_013667038.1:280081-289179 GCF_000517525.1 Limulus polyphemus
GTTAAAACAGGTGACTCCTCCAAATGGCTTTTGGCCCCCTTTCGGGAAAATAATAAGTACCGTTATCAACTCGTTTATATTAAGTTGATGATAATACTTTCTATAATATTCTATTGTATTACGTACCTGTCAATTTCGTCTACTGGTTCTCCTTTTCCCATGTAACCACAGTAACAACCGTATCCTTTGTAAGTTAAAGGATTACATCCCGTGACACAATGTAACACATTAGCCAGTTGCAAGATACTCCGTCGGGCACGAGCTGTTCGCACCTTACGATTAGAACTACTGAGTTCCAGATTTTCCTTACGTTCTCCATTAATATAACCAGTCTTTATTGGTTTGTTTTTAACCAATTCATTTATTGTTGTACGTGGAGCATTTGATGAATCCGTGAAATCCAGGACAGTAGAACATAGCTGTAGGTTATCAGCTGCCGAAGAAGAAAGAGCAAATTATTAACGAGAGAGGGAATGTGGTTAAAACGTAAAGAGAGAATGTTTAGCTTGGAATCTTTAAAAAAAATCAAAGCTTGAATGTGAAGTCAAAGAATTAGTTAAACACTAACTAGTTGAATAAGTTTGACAAATGACTATGTACTCTTAACAGTTTAGACGAGTGTAGGATCTAAACAGGATTCCAAATACAAACATTTCGTGTTGTATACCAACACCTGTACTGCACACATAATGATATTTGAAGATACGCAGATAGTATGAGACGGCCAATCGTGTAATTTATGTGTTCCTATTCATAAATTAAATGAAAATACCTATAAGCCTAAAACAATTGCACTGATTCGACAGCAAAGTATAGCTAGGCCTAGGCTGTAGTAATCTGAGTATATCAGCCCCTCAGTGGTTCAGCGGTAATTCTGAAGGCATATAACGCAAAAAACCAGGTTTCGATACCCGTGGTGGGCTCAACACAGATAGCTCATTGTGTAGCTTTGTGTTTAACAAGAAAAACAAACAAACTGAATAAATTTCGCTGTAATTATCCACTAAATTGGGATTGAATACTACCCATCTGATTTAGTAATGTGAATAGGATGGTAAGGTAGTTTGAGTTGTTGAAAAGTGTCATAAAATGCTTTACTAACAAATCCTAGTGGGTTAATCCTGTAGTTCAGTTGGCAAAGCAGTTTCGGGTTCGAATACAATTGAGATAATAACAAAGTTGAAATTACTCATAGAAAAACTGGTGCCCAACGTGAGGTCGTCCCATGACCCTGAGATAAAACACGAGGACGAACCTAGTTTGTAAGAGGGGGAGAATGTGATAGTTTTAGTTGTTGAAAAGTGTCTTATAAGCAGTCATTCGTGGTTTAATCTTTTTACCTCAGCTGGTAAGGCAAATGTTTGGTGTACAATAAATCTCGGGTTCGAATCGAATCCGAAAAAAATATAAATATATGAGCACAGTAATAAGGAAAAGAAAAAGTTTTAGCCAAACTTATAACCCAGTAAGCCTATCTTATTACAATATTTTGTTACGTTTTTACGTACATATATATTGTCTAGTATTACGACAATCGCCTCTAAACATTTTGAAACAAAACAATGCTTTAAAATACCATCCGTATCAGAGAAGCGATGTCATGATTGGTGTTTGATCGAGTAGTTGTGCGCGACCTGGAATGGTCAGGTTCTGTTTTCAGATATCTTCCTCCCTCTTCAGAGAACAGTCATCTATCTGTATCGGTATTTGGTCGCGTTGTTGATAGTCGCAACCTGGGAGGGTCAAGTGCAATTTAGACTTCTTACTTCCTCCTTTACATGTTCAATTTTAAACTGACAAATACCAGCGAATAGTTCACGAAAACAGAGCTAAAAACAGTATTTTCAAGCACCGTTTCTTCTTCACTCTTCAGGGCCTTGTCCATGGATATAATACAGTAGCATTTAATGCTTCATTACCACTTTGTTTCATTTGGTTGTGAAAAGCACTGCGTAAATAGTTCACCGGTAAATCATCAATTTTCACAAGGTTAATTTATCAAGTGCGAATTTCACATAAAATACCCTATGAATACACATTTAATACTTTAATCCAGGTAATGGGGTAAATTTTTGGTAATTGTTTATCTTTTATATGAGTAAAGAATTCATAAATTCGGATTATATGTGGAATTATTGGAGTAAAATGTTTCTTGACTATTGTTACGTCTCCGTTCGTTAGTTAATTTTCCGTAAATTTTTTCCGACTAAACTTTAGCGACACAAGTCCTTTCTTAAATAAAACTGGTTTATTCTTTCCGAATACAACTTTACGATGCACTTAATTTCAACAGTCGCTCTATAACAACGCTATAACTCACGTCTCACGTGGCCAACAATATTTTGTCCGCATACATTCAATTACTCATTACCTCCCCGTCGCTTCGTGGCCGGTCTTATATATACAAGACTACACTATATCTAAAAAGATCACGAGATTTAAGGAAAAGACGTGAAAGTTCGAGAATGACGTGGCGTGATACTAGTCACGTGACCTCGATGTCGTAACACTATTTAAAAAAGTTAGACCATGTCGTCTGTTTGCTTTTGTGGATTTTAGTATTCGTGGATGAAGTTTTTAAAGGTGTTTCTGACTGCTTCTGTGATAGGATTAATTGAAGAGACTGATTACTGAATATTTATCTTAGTATTTGTTGAATTTGTGTTTTTATTTTATTGTTGTTCTGTGGTTGTTTGTTTTGAGTTATTTGGTGCAAAGGTATATATATATATATATATATTTGTGAGATCTGAGTAGTTGAAGTTGTTGGTTTTGATATTGGTGTTGGTGTAGGCAGTAGTTGTGTTTTTGTTACTGTCTTTTGTGTTTGGTTTATTTCGTTAGATTGTGTTTGTTTGTGATGTATGTTATATATTCTTTGTTTAATGTCCTTATATCTGGGACAATCTTTGTAAGTTACTGGGTATCCTTGTCTGCAATTACAACAGAGAGTTTTGATGTTCGTTTTTCTATTCCGAGATATGATGTTATCCACCACATCCCATACATCGTTAAAGAGATTTGCAAGCTGCCACGACGTGTCCGTAACGTTGACATTTGTAACATTGCGTTACGACTACGGCGGGTGTTTTTACTTCTTCCACTTGAAATCTCTGATATCAGAGATTAATACCACTTGATATTATACTCTGGATATCCTGGATTTCTTGTGTGTGTACCGTTATTAGGTTTAATTGTTTTTGATATGATTCTTTCTACTTTAGTGAAAGAAATATCGTGTTCTGTAAGTTGGTTTTGTATCTGTTCTGTTTAAATGCTGTAAGGAATACCCTTGATAACAAAGGCTTTCATGATTGGTTTGATTACTGGTAAGTGAAGTGTGATGTGTGTCCTGGCTTGAAGGCATCTCGAGGCCATTCTTTGAGGAGACTGTTTACCTTTGACTAATACACCGCCCTTAGCAAGACGTTTGACTCCCGCAATTTTTACATTCGGCTTACATCTTCGGATTTCTGTTGCTAATTGTGATACACCTTCAAGGCCCGGCATGGCCAGGTGGTTAGGGCGCTCGACTCGCAATCTTTGGGTCGCGGGTTCAAATCCCTGTCCCACCCAACACGCTCGCCCTTTCAGCCGTGGGGACGTTATAATGTGACGGTCAATTCCACTATTCGTTGGTAAAAGAGTAGCCTAGGAGTTGGCAGTGGGTGGTGATGACTAGCTGCCTTCCCTCTAGTTTTTACTGCTAAATTGATCATGGCTAGCGCAGATAGCCCTTGTGTAGCTTTGCGAGAAATTCAAAAACAAACAATACACCTTCAATGATTACTGCGTGTTTTGATCGTTGTGTAGGTATTGTTTTATCTTGTAATTTTTTGTTTGTGTTTTGTTATGATATTTGTTTTGTTTTGTTTCTAAAGTGAACTGGTCTATTTCTGTATGTATCCTGTGTTTGAAGCCGTCTGTTTCTGTATGTTTCCCGTGTTTCAATGTTTTGAGTCTGTTTCTGTATATTTCCTGTATTTGAAACCGTCTGTTTCTGTATGTTTCCTGTGTTTCAATGTTTTGAGTCTTCAGAGAAAAACGTGAAGAACTGTTTATTTTGAATTTCGCACAAAGCTACTTGAGCACTACCTGCGTTAACTATCCTTAATTTAGCAGTGCCAGACTAGAGGAAAAACAGCTAGTCAACAACACCCACCGCAAACTCTTGAGCTACTCTTTTACCAACGAATAGTGGGATTGATCGTCACAGTATAACGCCACCACGGCTGAAAAGGCGAACATGGTCAGTGACAGTGATTCGACCCCCTAATCATCATGCCATGCCAGGCCCCAGCGAAGAATTGAGTGAAATAGTTTGAAATTTGGTTAGCGTTTCACATTACTGCTCCAATATATTATTAGTGTAGTGTCATTAAACATATGTTGTGACCCTAAAATCTAAACTAAAAAATTTCGGCTTTACAGTTTACGTTGAAAGGTAGAGCAAAATGTGGCTGTCCTCAATTATATACGTTTCTTTATTATTGAAATATAGTGTTACCTACATCTATATCCTTGTTATGATAAGAAAAAATCGACAATGGAGCGTTTTGTGTATGCATAAATATGAATAATGTTAACAGTACCATTTCCTGACTCATAATTATAAAGCGGAAATAACAACAAAACCTGATAACACATGACATATATAAACACACCCTAGTGATGACTCTGCAAAGTAGTTTGCTGTTATCTCGTTAGAATAGAGGATGACTATCGTTTTACAAAAATTTTACAGGCTCCATAAAAAAAGAAAGTTTTTAAGCGCACAATTATGGTTTAGATGTCTTAAGATTAAAGGTAGTGCAAAAAAAAAGTCCCTCGAGTTTACACATAAGAAACTTGTATAAATAACTGTAAAATATATATATATATATAAATTATCGAAAAATTCCGGGTTTTCAAATCGTTTTCTGGGCTTACAAGCTGGAAAAAAAATCTGAATGGATGATTTGCTCATATTGTAGCAACTGTTGATTTTGTATACTTTTATAGGTGTATAAAATATAAATTCACAACTTAAAGATAGGCGTAGCCGTAGGAAAAAAATTACCCATCGTACTTCATTCATGCGTCACCTACCATCTCCAATAGTACATAATATAAATTTACAACGTTCGTAAATCATAATATTTGGGGATTTAATAAAGTCTAAAATACACAATAACAAAAATATATTTAATTAGATTTACTGTCGCTTCAAATTTATAAAATAATGAAGGCTTAAATTTTTGTCTTAGGCCTACGCGATTCAATTATTTCAACGATGATAAATACTTAACTGAATACAAATATAAGGTTGTATTTTAAGTTGTTAATATAAATATAACTAAAAATTCATGTTACGAACTGAAAGGTTATTAGATTTTCGTGTAGCAGTTATTGAGCAAATTATTAAAATTATTTTTTAAATAGAGTTTTCATATAAATTTAAGATTTAATTAAAAGTGTCACAGAAAATTTATAGTTGATTAAAATGCTAAAATCAACATGAAGAAGTTTCATTACGGGCAGCAACAGCCTGTGGTAGCGGAAGAGGAAGTGACCCGAAACGTCGAGATGTATCAACCACTGATACACGGATTAAACCATCCATCATGCTAAAATCAATATTCAGATTAACAACAGAACAAAAACTATTTAATTATGATTTTATAGCTCTTATTATTTTGTAACAATAGTCTTTGGACGGAGGTTGGGTGTTTTACTAATGTAGAAATTAAGGGTGTTTTATTAACAAGCATTTCCCACTTTCACTCCATAAATAGTTATATTATTAACCGTTTTAGGGGTAACTAGCTAGTGGTTATCTTATCAGACTCTAGAGGTGAGGTTCTGTGGTTTGAGCCCTGTCTCTGCTAAAGAAAATTACACTTCGCACTTTGGGGCCATGGGTAAGTTAGAAGAGTGATGGTCAAACCCTACTATTCGGTCTGAACACAGTAACTCATATGTTGGTGGTGGGTTGTGTAAACTAGCTGCTTTCCCTCTAATCTATCGCTTCAAAATTATGGACTGCTAGCGTAGCTATCCCTTAAGTAGCTTTGCGCGAAATTCAACAACAAACCATGTCTACAACTGGCTGTGAACCGTACGTAGTAGGCGAGTTTGGGTTGTAGTACAAACCCTGACCACTGTTTGACTTCTTGGCTAACTGTCTAGTCTTGCATCTGCGTTATTTGGATCATGTCTTATGGATGGAATACCCTCAACGATTTGGGGAGCTATTGCCGTAGACATTTTCTTTTCGAAATTATACATTTTGTACTTCCGTAACAAATATTTTTGTTGTTGTTGTTGGCACGATTATTTATTTTATAAAAAGGGTATGCAAAAAGTCTGGGCAACCCCCTCAAATAAAGATAGTGTACATGAAAGAAAGAATTTATTGCATATCGACTTATTTACGTTTCTCATATTGACACAGACTAACAGACGGCTCGATTAATAATCCAAAATGTCTGTCTGTTGGCCTTTCATAACATAGGATGATACTCTCCAAGTGCGATGTGACATCCTTAAAATATTGTGGGTGACCTTAGCGAAAATTTCAACAATTTTTGTCTCAAACGTCAATTGTTTCATATCGTTCCTTTTTCACAATCTGTTTGACAAAGCCCCACAGTGACAACAACAAACTTGGTAAGTGTTTTGGTTTTAATATTTAACAAGCCCCTTCGGGGCTTGAGAGACAACCGGGGGCGTTGAGAAACTGTTGTTTCTCTTCGCCCCGCTCGCGAAATTAAGGTTTAGTCCAGTAGTGAAAATGAAAATTTAGTGCTAACATTAGAAATTTAAAGCCGAATGGAATTAATCCACACAGTGAATTATCACATGAGCTTTAAATAAGTGGAGTGCCCATAATTTTTGCCCACACTGTATATATGGTTTTATTTTATGTATATATGTATGTGTGTTCAGTTAAATATGCTGAAATATTTGTCATAAATGCCCCCCCCTCTTTGTTTTTCAAAATTGGAATTTTCAATTGAACAGCACCTTTTGTGACACAAGGACTAAACGGCCAGGCCAAATATTTCTAGGATTCAGTTATAACTGACCCAAATTTTGATTTACTGATCAGAGGAAGGTCAGACACTCAGTAGCACTCGCCGCCACAAGGGTTTTTCCGGATCTTTGAACTGAATAACAGGATTGATTATCACTCCGCCCACAGTTAAACGTGTTCATTGTCCTCACAGCTCAAACCTCCGACCCTTTGATCTACAGCCTGGTATACCAGACCCAGTACGTATTTCACTCTAAGTGTATATAAACTTTACCTTTACATAATATCAGTGATGTTTCGTTAATCTCATGTATTTAATTTCGTATATTATTATTATTACAGGCCGTTATAAAATATTTCCTAAAAACTGTATTTTCGTAATATGATACCCTTAAAAAAAAGACATTTATAACAGCATTATATGATATCTTACAAAGATATAAGAAAAACATTGGGCGACTTTACGAACACAAATATCTTATCAACAAATGCTTACGTACCTAGTAGCGTCATAACTCCCAGGCCAAAAAGCAGTTTGAAGCGCCCCCGCATGACTGAAGAAAGACTTGCCTAACTAATTCGCAGTTATTGTAAATGATTTATATCTTTTAACCGAAGAATTCATGGAATGTGGGTCATTGCTTAGAGAGGAGCTAAAAAAACAACAACAAAAAACAAACAGCTGAATTTCGATATCGTGATTGGTACACGTCATTCTCGTGCTTAGCATTTCAATTCGGTAAAAAGTATCACACACTAATTGTATTAGTGAACATTCACGAGGGAGGGGTGGCTAAAAGACTTACCGCCACGTGCCACAAGACTACTAGGTATCTTTTACCAACTTCATACAACAGTGTTCTTATCCAAAATGGGAAACATGCACAGTTGAGTTTGCTCGAACTGCTGTTACGTCACAATCATACAAAATGAACAGACCCACACGCGCTGTTTATAAAGTAAGACTTCCAGTCAGTTTACACGTAAATAGAAATATAAGTTATGTTTGCAAGTGAAAAGAAACACTAATTTTCGATGTTTTAGATCGATAAAAAAAAGCAAAACCATATATTTACATTCAAGATTTACCGGAACTTCCGAGATACAGTGATACTAGTAACCATACATTTACATTCAAGATTTACCGGAACTTCCGAGATACAGTGATACTAGTAACCATATATTTACATTCAAGATTTACCGGAACTTCCGAGATACAGTGATACTAGTATACAACTTGTAGAAAACCTATGACAGAAAGTTAAAAACGAAAATAAAACTATACCAGTCACACTATATCTGCTGTGTCCCTCAGTGGCACAGCGGTATGTCTGAGAACTTAAAACACTAGAAACCTGGTTTCGATACCCATGGTGGGCAGAGTACAGATAGCCCATTGTGTAGCTTTGAACTTAACTTCAAATAATATCTGCTGTATCCAGTGCCGACGAGGCCTTTCGCGCAATACCAAGGTCGGCTGGGATACGACAGACATACCAGTAGTAGAAACGTTATTTATGTCATCAATTACTTGAACAACAACTGTTTTGGTGTGAATTATATGTATATATATTTCAATTTCATTTAAGTCTTTACACATTAGAATTAGGTTTATGATTTGTATTGACAGGGTCTGCAGCTAAATAGAAATATTAAAATAATAAAATGATGGCTAAACATTTATTGAATGTAATTACAAGTTTATAGTTGGTTAAAACGGTTCCATCAATGAAATTAACGAGGTATAATAAGATAGAAATTTTCAAATAAAATAATATATATATATATATATTATACAGTTTCCTGATTCGTTACGTGTGTAGATTCTCAGAGAAATTGTATTTAAAAATACACATTTGTAGCAATATTTCTTTCATTCCCGGGTTTCAGCATAAGTCAATGAGATAAAGCTCTAAATACCAATAAACGGATTTTAAAAATCCTATACTGCTGTTCAAGAGGCTTAAAGCAGCTCCATGTTTATGGATAGAAATATCTAATGTAGAAAGAAACATTTCTCATCTCATCGCATTCAACTCTGTTATTAAGACTGTTATATATATATATATATATATATATATAA
>NW_013667039.1:0-1320 GCF_000517525.1 Limulus polyphemus
TTCTTTTTTTTTATTTATCCCACTTCTGACACCAATTTGTTACGTCTCGTTTGTTAATTGATTTCTCGTAAATTCGTTCCGACGAAACTTTAGCGACACAAGTCCTTACTTAATAAAACTGGTTTATTCTTTCCGAATATAACTTTACGATACACTTAATTTCAACAATCGCGCTAAAACAAACGCTATAACAGCGAACGTGCTCAACTTCAATAATATTCTCTGACTGCAAATCAGTTACTCACTGTCTACACACACATTGTCACCCTCTTATATATATACCAGACTACCCTATATCTAGTAATCTCCCGACTATTCCCGAAGGTTCGAGAGAAGTGGCGTGACACTGGTCACGTGACCTCGCTGACGCAACAATAGTTTACAGATGTTCAAGTTTGTAGAAACATTAAAGAAGGAAATAAAATAACTTTTATCGTTACATGGACCGGACTTGAATTATTTTAACCAGATAACTTAAACGAACCAATGAATGAAGAGAATTACGCTACTACAGTTTAAATTTTTAAGCTCATTCATACTGATTAACAAAAATGTCATTGGAAATTTTTCACATTCCTAGAAAACCGTTACACAACAACAAACAATCAGCAATGGACCTACATAATATGTAGAATTATAATAATTATCTTGATGATATATGATTCCTAACTCATATTTTTACTTGATTCGTAATAATATTTATATTATTAGCATGTGATGGAAATAACATTGCAAAACTCTAAAATTGTATAAATAGATACGCTTACAAAATGCAAATTATGTAAACTGCGGGTGTTCCCCTCCCCACATTCCTCTTGAGTTGTCTTTGTTAACCGGAAGTTGACATAAAAAGGTCGAAACGTTGTTCTTGTTCTTTATTTTAATTAAAGTTTTGAATACCCATACCAGCTGTATCTGCTATACAGGTTATAGGACTATTGATTTCTAATGCTTTGCTAGCTTTCGGCGTTTAAACCATAACTTTTTCTCTTTTCAAAATGTTTAGGAAATTAATAAATGTACATATTAATTATAGTATTTTGGCACTTGTGTATACATTTAAAATCATAAATAATATTCAACGTTAAACTGGTACACAATTAGAAACATTTTATTTAGGCCTATCTATGGCCTAACATGTAGTCGTCAACTTTTTGAAGGCCATAGATAGGCCTAAATAAAATGTTTCTAATTGTGTACCAGTTTAACGTTGAATACTATTTATGATTTTTTTATGCATGTTAATGTTTTATTCATTGTAATAGCTTTTTCTTATAATCACCAAACCGACACAGCATATGGAGCATTTAGTTTAGAAAA
>NW_013667039.1:1714-5202 GCF_000517525.1 Limulus polyphemus
CTCCAAACCTACACAGCATAGTGGAGCTATTTAGTTTAGAAAAGAAAAAACAAATATAGCACTTTTTAATTTAAAGGAATGGGCGCAAGCCTACTGAAGTGATTAAACAGATAAGAACAAATTCAACGATCCCATTCTTCACTACTTCATGCTTTCCTATGTAGTGGCACTACCCCCCCCCCCTCCCTACACACACAAAAAAAGCTAACTGTAAGGGATCGTTTAAAAACATATCCCGTAATATATAAAATATACAATATTTGCATCAGCCTTGAGTTCGTTGCTTTAGATTTTCATTTTAGACGCGCCAATCTTATTTAATTTGGGGATTTTATACTATGTCACTTTCCAGTTGCTCATTTAACGCACAGTCTGTATTGAGCAAATTTTCTCCTTACACTAGTGTTTGCTTAACGTCTGTCCAAGCAAGGTTTTCGTGTTTTATAGTGAAAGAAATTAGCCCGTTTATATATGTATGTAACTCTCATTTCTTATTGTATTAAACTTATATAAGATCTACATGGTCACTATACATTTTTATAGATCTTCTTTCCTTAAATGGTTTTAAAAACCTGCAAATATGTAACAAATAGAATTTGAGCAACTTTTTTTTTTATTCTTAATAACCATTCAGTCATTGGATTGATGATGTTTCTTATGTGCGATTGGAAGGATGGCGACTGGTTAACCGCGTCGACGTACAAACTAACCATGTACTGTGCATAATGATAATTCAGCATGTACAGGATCTCGAATTATACTTTCTATTTGCTAAAGTAGAATGTTATGAACTTCATAGTTACTATAAGAATGCCCCAAAGAATTCGAATAAGTTGAGTTTTATTGTTACTCAAACAATATTATAAGGTGAGTTAGTGTTTGCTTTAGCTTATAAGTTATAAATTACTTAGGACGTTAGGTTGAACCTGATCCAGTACACTGCCCCCACTTCTAGCACTAATAGTAATCGTACTGCTATTAATTACTGATGTTACTAATACTAGTACGAACGACTTAATACTATTACAAATACTTCTGGCAGTAACTGAGTAAGCAGGAGAGAGCAGATAATGACATTACTAATGATACTATAAATTGTGTGTAATATTGCAAGTTCAGTAAACCATGATCGACAAGGAAAACTATAAAAAGTATAATGATCGTTAAACTTAAAATACTTCAACATCAGTGTAGGTAGGTCACTTATGAAAAATTATTAGCTATTAGTATTATCGCTCTCATAAAGGTGTCATTCAAAATGATTTGTTCAAAAATATAATTTACAAAGTTTTAATTTTAGAACTTTGTGTATGAAATGCAAATGAAACTTGGCATTCAGCCATCCTAGAAGAAGAAGTGATATTACTATTACTAGTAGTAATGCTGCTGGTGTTACCGATTTTACAAGCTAATTAAATTATTGACTAGAAAGTGCTAACTAAGTATTGTTTGACAAATGCTCTGCCTACATTTTACAATAGGGGTCATCACATTTTGTTAATTTTTATCTCCCAAACTTTCTACTTACCGCCAAGGGATTAATATCTGCATGGTGATTAGCTCAATTCCAGTATTTTGCTGTAGAATGTTCTAGAATATTGATAACATCTTCTTTTGTAAAAACACAACAGAAAATGTTTAAAAACTTAACCATTTCATAGTCTTAAAATAAAATAAAACGTAACCTTACTAGGAGCATTCTTTAAGGGGCCCAGTTTCAATTTTAACATACCTAAAAATAAAACATTTCTTTAAGTATTAACATTATCAGCCAGCAGTTCCTCATAAGCCCTTTTTGGATTTCCAAATTTCTTTATTAAGCAAAATCCCCAGCCTCTGTATAGTTTTCTAAATATTCCATGCTGCATGTCAATTTATAATTTGTAAACTTAGACATTTATATCTGAGTCTAATTAGGAATTCTAATGTCAATAATAAGTCAATCAGGTATAATCTTACCCTCTATTGTTTCTTATTCGTAAAGGGAATTCTTCTTCTTCTTAGTTCCTGTCGTTCCTAGTGGAACATAGGGCTACAACAACACTTCGCCGACGGAAGTGTTGTTGCAGTTTCTGTAGCAGATTGTTATCGGGGTGGAGTTGCTAGGACAAGGACGCGAACCTGCGACCCTCGGATTGCGAGTCGAGTGACTTATCCACCGGGCCATGCCGGGCCCGTAAAGGGAATTAGGTCCTTTAAAAGTTGCTGATGGCTAGGTTTTGTTGAAGACTATGAGATGGATGAGATTTAAATGTTCTCTTTTGTTTTTCAACAGAAGATATTAGCAATGTTTTTTACCCTCAGCATTCTATGGGAAATATTGTAATTGACTTAAGTCATGTGTATATTAATCTTTTGATAGTAAATAGAAAGATTGAGAAGTTAAAAGTAAATAAAGCACGAGGATCAGAAATGTGAACATTTTCCTTTCATTTTTGGTAGATCAATATACAGTGGGAAGTTACCTTTATAAAATTTTTTAGTGAAATGTATCATAAAGAAAGCCAGCATGGATTCACCAAAGGAAAATCTTGCTTCACTAATCTGTTATCTTTTTTTTAAAAAAAATTAAAAGATGTTACTTGTTATTTTGTCAGTGAGAACATGGTGTACTTAGATATCCAAATTGTTTTTTAGAAGTTGCCACACACAAGATTAGTTAAGAATATTACATCTTTAAGGGAAAGACTAGTTAAGCGTATTGTACTACAATTTGTAAATTGGTTGAATGAGAGAAAACAGATTTTTGTAAGTAATGGAATCCAGTCAGGTTAGATTCATGTTACTAGTGGAGTGCTTCAGGTGTTAATGCTGAAAACTATCACCGTTTTTTATTTTATTTAAAATAATGTTATTATTTAGAAGAACTTGTGAATGAAAGCAAAGAATAGTGTATGATAATATGTCAACAATGCTATGTCTGCTACATCTACCATCAACAAGGCTTCTTACCCAGTACCGGGCTCTTTAGGCAGGTTGAGATATGACAGACATAATAGTGGTTGAGATGCTATTTATATCATCAGATTTCTTGGAAAACTAATGTTTTGATATGAACTGGATTAAGTTGGTTTAGTGATTTTGTCTGTCCCAACATATTAGAACTAGGATGGCGCATAATTAGTAACTTTAGATTAATTTGGAGTGTTGTTTCGTTGTCCATTGTTGTTACAAACACTCTGCTGTGCAAGTTTATTACCTTCCCTGGGAAAAAAATTTAACACTTCCGTCTTTAAAATATATTGTCCTTTGGCTCTACATTATTATACAGTTTTGCTATTTTAGTATTTTTCAGAAAGGTTTATGACATTTTTCCAGTCATAAGTACGCCTATACTGACATTATACTGTTGATTGTTCAGGAATTATTTGTAAATTATATACACACATGCACACATACCAAAACAATTATATAATGTTAAATCCCTCCTCTTGTATGTACACACACACACACACACACACATGTATATATATATATATATATATACA
>NW_013667039.1:6156-15431 GCF_000517525.1 Limulus polyphemus
TTCTCAGGTGACACATGTTGCATACTCATCTCATACATATGAATTTGACCTAAACATATTTATTACTTACACACATACATGACTGAACCACCTGGCCAGTCAGACCACATTATGTCATGCTACCTGTGAGTTCCCCAATTCTCATAAGATGCAATTATTTGTAAGAAACCATTTTAATCCATTGCATTAATTTTGGGCAATAATCTCTCATCCCAAGTATGTTCGTTATTGGTGTCATCGTTCACTGTAATGCCTAGCAGGGTTTCTGATGTAAATAATTACATACCTATAATGTTATACATTTAGTTTCCTAGTTGATGAACCTCCAGCTTATACATCAGATAAATGATCTTCCTTGGTTTACACTGTTAGGAAATTTGTTTAGTCATGTACATGGTAATAAATCTTGTGTATAAAAGTTTTAGCACATGGGGGGGATTGAAATGCAATATTATTTGTAGTGTATGAATCGTATATATATAAGACTTCTGACGGTAACTTTTGCTGATCTAAGTTTTTATAATCAGTGCTTTCAAAAGCACTTGAATATTCTTAAAAACACGACTGCCATGACATATACAATGGATGTATTTGGGTGGAAACTTTTTACAATAATTAGTTACAGTGATATACGTGCTGACTCCCATACATACTAAAGCATGACAACTTGTCGACGTATAAAGCTGTCTTAAAAATTTGTGCAAAAAATCATTTAAAGGCATTGGTGTAAAATATGTAATGCCAGAAGAAATCCTAAAATGAATATGTTTTTAAATGATCATGGGATTCATAAATACAAGTGAATGTGGATTAACAAATCTTGTATAACCAGCCAGATGTAGTGTTGTTTTCATAAACACAGAACATTAAAAGAATACCAATGCCATAACTAAATCTACCAAAAAGAATAATTACCATCAGTCACAACTAGTTTATATATTGTTAATAAACAAAAAAGGTAAAAAACAAAAACTTCTTTCAACACCTTTTGCAAAGTATAAACTAAGTTTCTGACTTATGTAATTAACAGAACTATCTTAAAAATAGTAGAATTTGTTTTTCCAGGTGATTAGAATTTATATTTCATTTTTATCTAATAAAAAGGGTTTTAAACTTTATATTCCAAAACATGGCTTATAATGTGTTTTGTATTTTTAGTAGAATAAGTTGTCGTACATTGATATCTTGTTCTTATTGGGAATGTTTTCTTATCACTTTAGCTGGTTCTGGAAATGTCATTAAAATTCTTTTGAGTGAGCATGTGGAAGTCAAGGTGATAACTGCTTTCATACCTGCAACTAACTGATTTGTTCTTAGCTTGGAATTTGGTGCGACTAGTGTAGGAACTGAAAAAAGTCCCATGGATATCAAGGTATTTATGGTTGTTTTTTTTAATAGTTTAAGCCAATGATATAAAAACAGATGTAAGATTTTAATCTTGGTTCTTAGATAAGGGTCCAAAAGTCTGAAGTTGGAAATACAGATATAATGAATTGCACCATGTTACTATGCAACAAAACTTCAATTAATCATTTTAAAAACAAAACAAAAAATGTAGATTTAGTTTTGAAGGGAATTTTCTAAAGTGATGGTGAAAATCATATATATATATATATATATATGATTAATTATTTTGTTATTGATAAATAGTTGTGCAGTTTCAAAATTTGTAAAACAGTTTATTTACTTAAAATATAACTGTGTGTTCATTAAATTAATATTGTAGTTATATGTAGTACCATCTTTCAAAACCATTATGTACATATTGTAACCGCTTTAAACATATTACAGTTTCGAGTGATAAAGTGTGCGGAAATAATTTTCAATGACTATTCCTGCAAAGGCTTAGTGTTAAGTAGTTTGTATCGTGGAATGTAAATGCTTTATCACAGTTTTAGTTTTATTCAATAAGAAAGGTGTTAAGTTTACACAAGGCAATAAAACCTGTATCTTGTGGAATAATGAAGTTTCAAGTATTATCTGTTCTCATCATCTGAACTAGATTAATGTAAAGAATATCATCCAGTATAGCTTTATGAGGCTTAAGATAGGAAGTTTATCTTGTATAATTTCTGTTTACACACACACCTTTATACTCTTTGTAGTAAAGTTTTTGAGGGTTTTTTTTTTTTCTATAGAAAACAATAAAATATTTACTAAATATGATTTGGAAAGCTGTGCAGAACAATGTATAATGTATATTGGTACAACAAAAATGGCTCTTTTTTTTTTGCAGTTACATCAGTGACTTGTGTTACTACAATAGGTTTTATGTTATTAATTTATTTGACAACTAACAAGCCTTAAACAGGAATATGTATTAAGTTTCCTGTCTGTCAACTTCAATTTGTCCTTGCTTACCATAGGGGTTGTTCTTGATATGCCTGCTATTACTATTCCAAGGGACCATATGGGCATATTTTGGTAAAAGTTTCTCAAACTGAATCTGATGATATATGATTTTAGGGCGATTTTTCAATAGAATATATATATATATATATATAATAAATCAATCAAATAGTAAATAAAATAGTTTATTTAACAAAAAGTTTATTTCTTCAAATTTTCCAATTTTTTGCCTTGTTCCAAGGAATGCAAAATACCTGGTCATCAAAGTGTTCAGAATTTTTAGTTTTAAATATACAGTACATATACAAAAAAGGTGATATCATCTTCATGCTGGGTTTTTTGTGGTCAGGTTTTCTCCATTTAATCTTCAAGTTACATTGTGTGTGCATTTAACTATGGGCACATATATACATATAGTTTTTTTTAAAGTACTTGTATATTTGATATTCATTATTATTTGTAGAATATTTTCAAAGTGCTCAAACAGAGTTGAGTATGTGATACTAAAAAAGATTTCAGAGTTTTTTGTGTTATTACAGTTCATGTCACCATATTTGGTCATGATTTATGTAATTACCTTGCATCATGAAAACAGCCCTGCAATATAGTTTCCAAAGCAAAAGGATCTGTTATAAGGCTGTCATGTCTAAAGCATACCACTCTTTCCAGCATGCTTTCCATAAGCCATCTACTGTATAATGATTATGGTGTTCTAGTGGCTATTTCAATAGTATGATCACACTGAAATCAACAAATGTTGCATCCATCAACTTTACCAGTAAACCTTTGTATGGAATAGTATGAATACCTATTTCATTCTCCAGTTGCTTGAGGTATACGACAATTGAATGGATATGTCATGAAAACAACTTAAATACATGTGACTTGTATCACTTTTCCAAATGGGGATTCTTCTTGATTATGTTGCATACTGATGCCTTTGGTACATGGACTGTTTTTGCCACTGATCTTTGTGGATTCTCACTTGTTAAGACGTAACACTTTGCTTCACTACATATAGGGTACAACTTGACTCGGGTCCCGTTTTGGGTGATCCTAGTGCCCCTAGATGATCCATATTTCTTTTGTTTTTCAATGCTATTAAGTGCAAGGAAAATCCCTATCTTGAAAATTCTATATCCCTGATATCAACACATCTTTATTATCTGAGTGTAAGAATATTGTGCACTGAAGAGGGTTGTTATATACCCTTCTCAAAAGCAGTTAGTTTTTGATGGGATTACACTACCACGAAACTCCAAACAATGTCAAAATGTTCTTCTTACATATAATGTTCCATTGTGACAATGTTCCACATATCAGCTGTGGTTATCACATGACTTTCTGATTCACTAATGCAAAATCATTTGAATATAACATACTTAACCATGTTCACACATGATATTACACTGTTAGCTACCTTATATAATAGATTAACTATATACAATGCCCCTACAGCCTTATACCTCTCATTGCTGTCATCCACATGACATGTGATCAATAACAGTCACTTTTAAAATAATCTTTCTTAACCTGATGATGACCTAAGGAAGTCAAAATGTTACTTGTTTTGTTTTAAATAAAAGTTTTTAATACCCATATCTGGCATCTGTAGAAGTGGGTTCCTTGTCATCATGGATAACATACCCAAGCCTGTGTAAATGGGCCCAATTGGGGGTGGGTGGAGGTGTCATTCAGTAAAAGTTGTGAACTGGTATTTTTTTTTATATTTTTTTTTCATTATACCATATATAAATTTATTTATACAATACATTGCACATAAAAAAAATATTTTTTTTTTGGATATATCTGTCACCATCTTCCTTATAAGTGTAAGTTGTTAGTGGATGATGATTTGTGTACTAAATTGTTTTATTTTACTCAATAAGTTATATGTTACATATTATGAAATATATTTGTAAATGCAAATAATCTAGGTAAATGTTACCATTTTTTTTGTTTGTTGTATGTTTTCATAAGCAATGCTATTTTTTGTTATTAATTAATACTCACTTCTTATCAGAACTAAACATGTATACCTAGTAATGAACAAGGCTAATTAAGTATAACATTCAAACTATACTGCTTATAATTATTAAACTATTGTGTATTACTTATAGTGGTTACAATGCATTGTTTCATCAGTTGGCTATTCTTTACTATATATTTATTTATTATTCTAACAAACGTGTTACTTTCTATTCTGCACCATATAACTAATCTAAGTACAATGTCACCAAGTATTAATTTACCCAAGTCTTCATTTTTACTTTCTTCAAAGACAGTAATATCATCTGTGTGGCATCTTTCATGTGACATGCAATCCATTTTAGCTTCAAAATTTATAATAATGTCTTAATCATCTGGAAAATTCTGCAAAGTTCATTAAATCGAAAATAGCATAATTCTAAACTTTTACGTACTATCCAGACGGATTCTACTTTAAAAATTAATGTTTGTGGGTAGTTAACATTTCCCAACTGACCATTTGTACCCTGTGGAACTCATACTGGATATATACATCCTATTTCAAAGAGAAGAATTAGACATGACTAAAAATACATTATGTTTATTATTGCTATATTTTGGTAGTGATGGATATTTCCATTGTTGCCCATAAAAGGGTTAAATATTAGGATCACTGTATGAAACCTTGAAAGATGCTGCTTCTATTTATAGAAAATTGTTTTCAATAACTGAAAAATAATTATTTGTTTGAATATCAGGCTGAAGAGAAGCACGTCATGTATGATTGTTGTGGATTTTAATTAAGTATAGTTACATACATTTATATATCCAGAATTAATAAGAGAAGCACATCGTGTATAATTGTTATGGATTTTAATTAAGTATAGTTACATACATTTATATATCCAGAATTAATAAGAGAAGCACATCGTGTATAATTGTTGTGGATTTTAATTAAATATAGTTACATACATTTATATATCTAGAATTAATAAGAGAAGCACATCGTGTATAATTGTTATGGATTTTAATTAAGTATAGTTACATACATTTATGTATCCAGAATTAATAAGAGAAGCACATCGTGTATAATTGTTGTGGATTTTAACTAAGTATAGTTATGTACATTTATATATCCAGAATTAATAAGAGAAGCACATCGTGTATAATTGTTGTGGATTTGAATTAAATATAGTTACATACATTTATATATCCAGCATAAATTTATGTATTAAGAGCAGTGGTGAAAACATGGATATCATTGTGTTAGGTGTCTTTTTATAAACATACTAGATACTGTCCTCTTGTTTATCTAGAAGCTTATACAAATTCTAGAAATAACTATTTTGAGCAAATAACATATGAAGCACCACCAGTTGTTATAATAAATGCAGATGTCAGAAAGATATATCTTCCGTTATTTTTAATCTAAATGTTATAAAACATTAATAGAAAATTTAGATTTCAAGATGGGAAATTGTATGAATTTCAACTTATTTCTGTTCCTTAAAAGTTAATGAATGTGTATGCAGTTATAAAGTAAATCTTCATAAAAATGGATGATGGTGATCCCAGATTGAAGTAAATTATATAAAGTTTATTAATGAAATTGTTATGAATGAAGTCACAGTGGCTTATTAAGTCTATTGAATATTTGAATGGTAGTCTTGAAAAGTATATAAAAATATGTTGTAATGAAAATATATTAGGATATTTTCTTAGTTTTCTGCTTTAATGTGACCTATGGAAAATAGAACAAGTTGAATCTGTTGCTTGAGAGCAATGTGTGACATTTACACTAAGATTAATAACTGATTTTGATTTTCGTTAAAGATGGATATTTTACAAGAAATGTTCAACTACGTACACATGGTATACTTTGTTGTAATGTTTAATAATTATTTACTGTTTTTTTAACCCCTCTGTCATTTAAAATTTTAGATAGTGTCTTGTATACATTATTTTTGGTTTAATGCGGGTGCATGTTTTGCATATTTGTTAAACTTCAAATTTATTGCACAGTTTCATATTATATTTCTGCTAAGCTTTTATTATTTTTTTCAATAATTAATTTCTACTAAATGGAATCATTTAATTTTTTCTTCATGTGTCCAATTTTTTATTTTTAGTTTTTTTTTCTTCAAAATTAAAAATTTTTGTCTTCCAGGGCAGTTTCAAGAAATCCCGTTCTATCAGCTCTCCCCCTGGTTTGTATTTTATATTTATTATTATTTCATTCACTGTGGAACCAAATGCTTTAGTATAGCTGTAGTTAAATTCAATAGCAATAGTGGTAAAGAAAACATAGCACTTTTGGGCTTTCAGAAATAATGGTATTTGAATATTTGAAAAAAAAAAAAAAAACAGCTTCAGGCATTATAATTGAGCATCTCAAAATATAAATTAAAACCGATCCCAGAAAATAGGCCTGTATTGACAAACTGTACAATATTTTCATCAATCCAGTAGTGGATATTATTTATGCATATGTAAACCTGTTACTATGACTTCTGTGACTTATAATATTTTTATGATATGTAATGTAATTAACTTTTGAAACCCATTATTGGAATGCCACTGATAAAAAAAAATAAAAATATTTTTTTGAGATTATATGAACTTTCATTGTTGATGTATGTTTACATACATGCACGCGCAACATTTTGAGGTGATCATATTGTTTTAGATAACTAGTTTTGCTTCATATGTATCACTAAGGAATTTAGTTTCATCTTTATTGCTCGTTTTATTCTTTATGAAAGTGAAAACTTTGCTGCTAACTTTACCACCCATTAAAGTGGGCTTCCTTAGTTTTTGGTAGACTAGGTACTTTGGGACTCTTTACAATTTTCAGTATGTTCACTAAGTTATATTAATGAAATGTTAAATCAATAAACAGCTCATTGACAAAAAGAAAAAATTTTGTTCTGTAAGTGTACTTAACATTACACACTAGGTTTATGAATTTAGTTTGAAACTTACGAATATTAGTTTTGTGGTACAGTATATGCAACTCTTACCATCATACGTATTAGAAGTACCTTAAATTTTTTTATACTCTATGGAAAATTTTGCAAATGACTGATGGTTAAAGTCTTGTTTAAATATTGGATTACCCATTTCACGTATTTATATTGTAATAATACATAGGTAAATAGTAGTAACTTTTTTTCATTGCTTTATTGTTGGGCTGGGCATGACCTAATGGTTAGCATGCCAAATTGTGAATCCAAGGATTCATGGATTGCAATGACTTGTTCTGCTCCTGATAGTGATGACTCCAAGACTTGTGCAATGACTGATTCAGCTCCTGATTAGTCTTGATGTTTAAGTAATGGCTCCAAGACTCAATGTCAACATTAACCAACAGCTTTACTGTTTCATGTGCAAACAAGTGCTGTGATGCAGCAACCATTGTTCCAGGCCATTGGAGAGGGAGAAGCTCTTGAAGAGACATATGGAACATGAAGGACTGGCCCCTGTATTAATATTGGCTGATATGTCACTGGACTTGAGATTGGCCATTCTCATGATATAGGAGCAGTAGATGCAAGGTTACATGTAGGCCAATGCCCTCCAGATGCAGGAGTGTCAATAGTGAGAAATGGGCACAGCAACTCTTGCTAGTTTAAACATACAGAGCCAAGTTTGGTCTTTCCACTAACTTGAGTAGGCACAGCAGTCGGCTTACACTCAAAGTTATGGCAATTGGTTTGAATAAGTATAGCCTTGGCATCACATGGTATTTGTTGATGATGATGCTGAGACGTATAGTTGAATTCCTCATGGACACCAGAGTTGGCAGTGTATCAGACATTGAGAAATTCCAATACAAGTTCCGAATTTAAATTTGCACTATTGCTTGCCAAAAAAGGTAGTTGCTATGATCTTAGTTCAAGCACTGGAATCTTGGGAATAGGCATATTGCAGAAGATGTCAGCCAGTCTTGCTTGTTCAACAGGTTAATTGTAGATCTGCAAAGAACCATCTAGAGGTGACTGTGAACAATAGACTTAATTGGTGCATGTTGATAAAGGTGTTGTGGTATCTCTAAACATGTAAGTAGTGTTTTATGATGTACATCAGGTACATTGTCACCATCTCCTGTGTCAGTTTAATTGCACTTATGCATGAAGCATGCTCTGGTCTGTCAATTAACAAGGCTGCACTTAATCAAACAGTTATCAGAGTGTTGGTGTGTACTGCTGTTGATCTTTAGTTATGGACAGTTGACAATTTATCATAATAGTGACAGAAGTGAAATTGACTCAGACTAGTTGTGTAGCTGTTATTGCTGTTGCTGCATCACATCCACTTGGCTTCCTAGCTATCTAGAATCATTAACTGAAATCCTCACTGGTAGTTTGAACTTGTAACAGAAACAGGAATTTGTCCAGTTGTTCAAAGAATTTGTAGCACCAGAGATATTAGCACAACTTAAAAGTCAATGTATGTTGAAAGATAGAATAATACAATTCTTGGAGAGTGATTTTCACCCCCAGTAGTTATCAGAAAGAAAAAGAAATGCAATGTTTTATGTTGTCTTCCCATTACTGTGGAGGAATGATTGTCTGGATGCATTGGAAGTATCTATTGGTTTGGTTTAATGTACTAGATGATAAAAGTATACCAAAGAGTTATTTCAGCAATTTGGAAAAAATTATACAAATTATGTTTTATGTCATTCAGCCTGTGTAATGCATCTATCAAGAGGCTGATGGAGCAAATACAGAGTATGTTTTATGTCATTCAGCCTGTGTAATGCATCTATCAAGAGGCTGATGGAGCAAATACAGAGTATGTTTTATGTCATTCAGCCTGTGTAATGCATCTTTCAAGAGGCTGATGGAGCGTATACAGAGTATGTTTTATGTCATTCAGCCTGTGTAATGCATCTATCAAGAGGCTGATGGAGCGTATACAGAGTATGTTTTATGTCATTCAGCCTGTGTAATGCA
>NW_013667039.1:16131-19459 GCF_000517525.1 Limulus polyphemus
TGATAGTTGGCTGTCACACTTTTTACGCAATTTTGCGGCAATGGAACGCGAACCACGGAATCTCAGATTCGCAGTTCGACACGTTGACCATTAAGCCACATCCGAATACCAAGTTACTTGAGTAATTTGATATGATGCTTAATACCAAGTTAATAGAGCAAGCAAGTTATTTCAGAGTCTGGAAACAAGCATTGATGTTCTCCATATGGAAATTGAAGCTATCCTTATATTTCTACAAGAATATATATAGAGAGAGTGGTTTTATAAAGGTCCAGGTGGATGGTAGAAAGCATCATTTGAAACTGTAGCTCCATCTTTCTTTTCAGTGTCGTATCTGTGCAATGTATTCAAAGCATCATATACTTCTTGTAAACAGTATTGCAAGACTTTCACACCCTCAATTCTACTTTCCCAACAGGTATCCAATAACCTTTTTACACTTAAACCAGACTCATGCTCCTTCAGAATTGCCCAAATCTGCACTGAGTTACTGACGAGGCTGATGAAGTGTATACAGAGAAGATATAATAGAAAGAAGTTTTATGTAAGTGGATAACAATTTTATACATGGTTTGATGTTTCAGACCACTGCTAAGAATGGTATGAAGATGGATAAATGTGAGAATACATTCCAGTTGCTAAGGTGTTTTTTGGTCAAAGCACAGGTGTTGGCTTATCTTTCTTGAGATTGTCCCTTTTTTATAAGGCAAATATTTGTGTTTCAGATTTGGTGACATTTGTGTTCTTTGTGCTTATAAAGTTATATATATAAAACTGTAAAGCTGGCATAATGCCATACACTTGGAAGTAATAAAATCAATATTGACAATTATCCTTATATTTAAAAAAAATTCAATCACCTGATCTTTCTACCCAAAAAGTAAGTCAATTTTTTATTACTTTTGATAATTTGAGACTATAAAAAGCTAAATTTAAACCTTTCTGACAGCCAGGGATGTGAGATTAGAGGGAAAATTCTCTTGAGGCTCTGTGGCCCGGGGAAATCTAAAGGGGTTGGATTTAATTTTTTTTACAAAAATATGGATATAGTTAGACTTAAGTAAGCCTTTTACCTATATTTATGTTCAAAAATTGAGTTTATAACAAAGTGTCAAAGTAAATATAATATAAACACTTAAGATATATTCTATATAGCAGAAGAAAGAGAGCAACAAAATTGTTTTATATTTCTCCAAACTTCTCATATAAATATTTTAAATATTTGTATAAAATTCTAGAATAATTTCAATAAGCTATAATGGAAAAGGGAAGATAATTTAGTCCCAAACCTACAAACTACCCTTGGTATTCTTATTTTCTGTTACTTAAACAGAAATAAACCATAATGAATTTTGAATTAGCATTCTCTAAGCTTCTCAAGTGAAAACATTTGAATGTTGCTATATAATTCTAGGATTCCCACAGATGCCCAATGTTGGCCTCGGTTAGTACTTGGGAATGTTAGACCATCTGGGAATGTCAATTGATGGCATCATTACTTTTTGTCCTTGATGGGACAGTGGTCAATCTACAGACATACTATGCTAAATTCCCCATGATGGACACAGCAAATAGCCCAATGTGGCTTTGCTTTGAAGCAAACAAACAACGTAATTCCAGGATAAATTCATTATGTTGTTGGTGAATAACTGTTGTAATTCAATATGAATATTTGCATGTTATGAAATCATTCTTAAAGGTATAATGAAATAAACAATTTTATATGGTGTAAGTGAAATATACCATGCCATGATTTCCATGAGTAAGCTAATACTACCTTTTGCTGATAAGGTATGTGCATGATTTTGAAATACAGTAAAACAAGTGTCAAGACTTTATATCAGTCTCTTTTATTTTCAAGCTAATTATTGAAACAATAGGAAAGTGGTTCCTCAAAGCAGAAAGAATCGGCAGAAAAGTAGGATGAAATGTCCAAGATTACCCAAAGTGACTTCATTTTTTAAATGCAAACACAGATAAATTATTACTGAGGAAACAAATGTAACATGTTAAGCTAGGCCTAGCTGCTGTGATTCAGGTACATCACATGAATAATCTTGGCTTACAAAAGAACCTCATAGCCAACCTGATTCCAATTTAAAGGGTGCTGAGCAGACTGAACAAGTTCAAGATTATGCTTTCTCTAATGTGGATAAGAATCCTCTTGGTGAAATTCTGCATCTACTAATCAACGTACTGTGAAAACAGTTATTTCATCAGGACCAGCTCTCTGGCGAGATGAACTGAGTGATGCGCAGTGAATTATGATTTTAAATGAGGATCCAGTACAATGGATGGACATTCCTTTTCTGCAAAACAATGAAACAATATCCTCTTGCTTCACAAAGAAAAACTATTAACATTCATATGAAAAATGTGGGGAAAATATTAAGGACCTGTGTAGTTTACTTCAATTTTTCAGATAGTGAAATATGTTTCTGTTGTAAACTGTTCAGCTGAACAAACAAAAGCACTGCCTCTGCTATTAGTTTACAAGGGTTTCATTCCTGCCAGCACTTGTCAACTGCATAGAAGGACCAAGGTATTCACTACTGCTTATAACAAACATGGACAAATGACATAGTCAAAATTGTGCAGTTCTGAGCAAGGGTGGGATTAAAAATGTCAATTCTGAGTTGATCAGACAAGAGGATACATACTGGAAAGCAGTTTTAACACAAATCACTGCCATCATTCATCATTTGGCCAAGAAAACTTATCTTTCCATGACACAGCTGAAATGACCCACATAATGAAAACTTTTCCAGACAAGTAGAGCTACCAGCTATGGCAGAACATCTGAAGCAAGTTCAGTATAAGGAAATGAGTGATCACTATCCCTGCAAAACAATACAGAATGAATTTGTTGAGCTTCTCGAGAATCATATTGTGCGGCAGATGGTTAAGAAAGTTTATGCTAGATAATTTGCTGTGATAATGGAGTGTACTCCTGATATTAATCATCAAAAGCAATTTTTGATAAGTATACATATTGTTAACTGTAGTGTATCAGATGGTGCTCATGTTCCCAAACAGTTCATCAGATTTATCAGTGGGAAAAGATAGATATCAACAATTGCAGAGGCCAGTCTTGTATGAAAATGGCCTCAATATGAAGGGCATCAATGAAAGTGTTCAGAAAAGATTGTTGGACATCAATAACTAAGCAATGTATATGCCCTGTGCAAACTACACACTATATCTACTGGTATTAGATGCTGCAAAATCAATGGTGTGTTCATTGAGTTCTTCTGGCATTTTAGAGCAACTATATGGCAATTTGATAGATGCATTACACAGGCTGAATGACATAAAACATACTCTGTAT
>NW_013667039.1:19501-32024 GCF_000517525.1 Limulus polyphemus
AATTGAAGCTATCCTTATATTTCTACAAGAATATATGTAGAGAGAGTGGTTTTATAAAGGTCCAGGTGGATGGTAGAGAGATTGCTAAAGCAATGAGAGTTGAAAGAGTATTTCCAGAGCAAAAACAAAAAAATGAAATGGCAAATTTTTGATAATGAGAGTAAAGAACAGTCAGATAACACTACTCCTGATGGCGAGTATCATCAAAGCTTTTTCTTTTCACTTATTGATGTTGCTCTAAGTTACATAACTAAGCAATTTTCTTGAATGCAAACTTTGTGTGATGTCATTGGCTTTTTTCTGTTCTATCAACAATAAGAAAATGACTTTGGATCAGAACACCCTACAAGCTTGTGCAAAGATTGCAAACAAAATGGGGGACACTGATTTTTATGCTTTACATTTAGAAGTATCATGTGCAATTAAAGCACTACCATGCAATGTTTCTTCACTATTTAAGAAAATGTGGTAGATTTGTATTCAAATTTGACTGTTGCTTTGCATTTACTGTTGACTGTGCCTCTAGCAGTTGCCTTGGATGAAAGAACTTACTCATGTTTGAAGTTGATAAGAAATCTATTTGAGGTCTACTGTGTCCCAGGAGTGTTTGAATGGTCTTGCTCAGATTTTCACTGAGCATAGAGTTGCAAGAAAGGTGCTATATGATGATCTGATTAATGATTTTTCAGCCTTTAAAGCACCCAGAGTACACTTATAGATCTGTATGTCCTGAAGGAGTAAAAGATAAGAGTTTCATTCATGTTTAGAGGAATTAATATTTAGTTGGAGATGAAGTAGGATGATTCGAGTGCTAATATGTTCCAATATCAGGCTGAAACTTCTGCATTAGTGGCTCCTGGCCTTATAATATATGCAAGAGCAACTCTTGGTAGAGTTCTTCAAATAGGATAATTTTTTAATTTTTATTGGTCATTTGAATCACCCTTGTAAGGGGGCCCTCTAGCATCACAGTATTGCATGGGAATCTTAAAGGGTTTAAGTCTGGCCCTGGCCATAAAGTATGACTGAGTGTTAGATTACAATGTTTCAAGAATACAAAACACTGTGCAATACCTTGTTGAATCAGAAGCATGTAAACACTGATGCATTATCTCATCAATGAGAGTGTATCTGAATCCTGGATGTCGTACATAAGTTAAAGCCATTGCAAGAATGATGAAGATAAATCATATGAGTGGTGGTGATTCTACTTTTGAATGGTCATGAAAGCTCTCGAGTAACTTTGCACAAAACTCAGGAACAACCAGTGAACATGGTTTATAAATTATCAAGAACTTTAGGAGGAGAAACTAAAAGATCCAGTAATATCTTAGGTATTACTTGTCATGAAAATGTAGTATTGGTGCATATAACATTTGGCAATATTAGTTAGTTACACATGCAAGATGGTGTGGTGAATCTTGCTATGAGCTATGGAAATTTAATAGGTGATTTGTGAAGCAACTGATCATTCCCAAAACTAAGGTAAATGATATGTTGAACTTTGCACGATGCGAGAGCACCATTGTCAAAAACATGCAGAAGTGTCTTTTCTGGCCACATCTGCATACAGACAATGTGCCGTAAGTGCTGTCCAAATAAAAAAAAAAAAAAGCCATGTCAGGGATATTCTAACAGAGTTTTTGATTCTTCTATGCAGAGAATCACTCTGGACATAGTTGATTTGAAGCTTAAAGTATTCAATATATGCTGGTTCTTTTCAGTTACTTTGCTAAGTGGGTGGTGCTTTCTGGAATATGGTGACAGTGTATGATCCTAGTAAAGGTATAATGCCAAAATGTTGAACAAATAAAACAACTTAAAAGATTCTCTGCGGTTCACAGCCATTTTATTTATTCATAATTATGTGTTGACAATAAATAAATTACAAAATGTAAAATAAAATAAGGTTGTCGACTTTTCACTTCCAGAATGAGATACTAAAGCTAATGTATCAATTAAAAGTTTCAGTTGAAAAATGTGGAAAGAAAATTATTTAAACTGTACATTAAAATCACCTACATTTTAACAAATTGAAAAGTAACCTTAATCCTCAGATTTTGAAAGATGTCAGTTGAGCTTTAAAGGCTTATGATCTACACTATTTTCATTTCAAAATGACAAATAATTTGAAAATGAACAGCCAATTTGGATAATTCAAATCCAGATTAATTATGCTTAGTTTTTCTTTGGAATAGTTTGTGATTATTGTTTTTTCACACAGAATCAGGATATGAAATATAGCAGATGAGATGCTGTATTATGGCATTTCTTTAGTATCCGTGGGAATCGAATCACAGAAAGAAAAACAAAAAACATGTCAGTCATTTTTGAAATTAAGCAGTGGTCCCCAAGCTTTGCAGTAGCTGGGACTGTACAATTAAATATGAAATTTTTGCAGACCATTAATTATGCAAAAGCACATGAAGTACACTTCAATCAAAGGCCTTCATTTTAACAAAATTTACCAATCTTGAAACTTTTTGAAATACTTATTATGTTCCTTTTTATATAGGTCAAATTTTAACTGGGTACTAGTGGTTTGGAATCATTGATTTAAGGTGTCCCTTTTCTGCTTTTTTTTTTTTTTTAGTAGGGATTTCCACATAATTAATCTATGTTTTAATGTACGAGTTCCTCCTGTTGTATTGATTTTGGTGTAGATGTTTCCAACATAAATGTTTAACATTTCATTCAAATATTCATGATACACTGTCTAAGAATGTAAAGTCCTTACTTAATAATACATTGAGCAAAAAGTAAATGCTGTAAACAGATGCTTGCAGGGAATTAACTGACTAAGTCAGTATTATTATACTAGTATTAAAATGACTGTACATGTGATTGAAAAATGTATGAATATGCAAAAACATTTGCTGAATTGGTTTATATGAACACTAATATGTGGATGGGTAAGTTCTAGTTTGGATATAGAAATATTGTACTGGTGGTTTTGGGGAGGAATTAATTGACTTGATATGTCTGGTGCTTTGTTTTGTTTCACACCTGTGTAATCTTTTTAATACACGTGCATCTGTTCAGTGATGATCATTCCTGTCAAAGTTGGAGGGAAATTCTTTTTTATTAAAATTCAGAAATTTTCAGTATTGCCAAAGTATTTGCAATCACTCATGCTAATAGTTTAATTATACTGAATATGGTAGTAACTACAATATAATTGAGGTATATTCAGTGAAACAAATCATCAGTCAGTAATCTAATTAAATTTTATCTTATTATTTGTACATTGCCAATAATTAGAAACCCATGTAAATTATATATAGTTTATACATCATTTTACTGGACTTCTAAGGTGTAAACATTTTTGAATGAGTTTTAATTCTTCCGTAACCAATGTTTATTTTAGATCTTTCATTTATATTCAGTGTTCAATTATTTTGTCAATTTAGTAAAAATCTGATGTATGCAATCAATATGCTACTGAAGAATTTGATGAGATTTTTAATATGTTTTAACAGCTGTGATGCCACAAGAATCACAGTCATCTTCAGATTTGAGACATCTGATTGGAACACAAAAGTTTAATGAAAACACACTTCTAGCAGCTGCAGGTACTGTACCTGTTTTGTCTTTTGTGTTTGATTGGATATAACATTCTTCGTATATGTAATGTAACAAGTTAAAAAAATTAATAGTTATGGACTACAAACCAGTATTTAGATATTTTGAAGTATAAGAGGATTTCATATATTTGTCCTAGATTAAAAATTTCTTTGGTTGTTTGCCAGAATTTTTTTTTATCCAACAGTAAGAAAGTAACTTTCCAAACATATGTCTTCTTGAAAATAAAAGAAATGTCATTAGTCCTAGAAGTAGAATTAAAAAACATTATTATGTATCTGACTCTTGGAGTTACATTGCCTGAATTTTTTTAGGGAGCATTAAAAATGTTTTTGAAAAAAAACTTGTTTGAATTTTGAAGCATATATTATGTTTCAATATTTTTTTCTTGGTAAGGAATTTTTACATATGCAAAAGTCACAATTTATAAATAAGGGACACTAGAAATTTTAACTCATACACTCATTTTGGAATGTACTACTGAAACCTACAATACTTGCATTTGTAAGTGTTATTTGAAATAAGCATAATACAGTCTTTTTACTTTTCTGCACAGAACAAATATAATTACATCATTAATAAAGCATAAACAAAAAAGTGTATTAAAATTAGTTAGAACTCGTTTAAACCAGAATAAACTAATTTTACAGTTGATCACATGATATTGGATACAGTGTTACAAAAAAAGTGACAAAATTGGGCTTCAATAACTTTCAAGTTGTTGTACAGTATCTTTAATTTCCAGTTGTAAACTTTAATTGTAAACCAAAATAATTGAAAGTATCCATAAAGGTTTAAATTTTGTTTCACACAAAATGGAAAAATACTCTCATGTGTTTTTCAGTAGCTTGGCTTTTCCTCATCAAATATGTTATTGCATGATCATTTATTTTTGTTGTATGTATATTGATCAAAACTCTTTCCAAAGGCAGTAATAGAATATATAATGAAATAAAAAATACTGACTTTACTGAATGTTTTATAATAACTTTGAGTTGCATAAGTGAGTACTTTTTAAAACACGTTTTAGGCTTTACCTGACCGATTAAGTTTAGTGCTTCAAATGTTCTAGACAAATGACAAGTTTAGCTTCAGTTGTGAGTTTGTTTTCCTAATAATTTCACATTTTCTGCTGTAAATTTGATGATGTAATTTCATACTGCCATTTATTATACAGTGTTATGTTCATCATGGACTTTGAAAATGTTTTATATCTGTATGAAAGTTTTAGAGGTAATGTTTTGACATTTTAGGATATTAAATGAGCTGAAATGAAAGTTTATTTTTAATGAAAAAAATTATATTAATGCCATTTACTTGTTTGTAAAGTGAATCTTGAACACATTTATTATGTGTTTTATATCAGGAACACGGTAGCCTTTCCTATGTAGGGATGGCTCGGATTGTTCATTGAAATGGTATTTTAGATATCTCCTCAATAGGTCATCAGAACTTTACTATACAGTCTTTTCTTTTATAACAATAACTATGTAATGACTGAGTCACAATTTGCACAAATATCATAACAAAAAGTTTGAATTTCTTCTTGTTCTGCTTATTTTTTATTACATGATAACTTAAAACCAAAACAATGGTGTCAACCAATTTCATTGAGGTGACATAGTTTCAAACGGAGTATCTGCTTTTATAGGTGTTTATTAACAACTAGTAGTACTTAAAAACACAACATAATTCTAGTGTAAACGATGTTATTATTACCCCTTAAAGTTAGCTTTCATATAGAAATTTGGTGTTCCTTTAACCCTTTCGCAATGGGCTCAGTATAATATACACAAGTTTGTATACATGTTTGCACATGTTAAGTATTTATATTATAACTTTTAATTCAGTATGTGCATCTTCACAAAATTTGGTATACCTTTAGTAAACATTACAGGTCTTATGTAAATAAAAAATCAAATTTTTTAATGAAGTATTTTTACTACAGATTTGTTTGTGAATATATCAACTCTGTTTCATTACTAGTCGGAGTGGAAGTGATTTTCATGTTATGATTAAAATACTATTCTTCATCCAAATAATCTCAAATTTCTTTTATGTAATGTTTAGAACCTCCTAAATACATTTCAAAACTTGTTTTCAGTAAAACTATATCTTATCAGTTATTTAATGATATACTTGAGTCTTCAGTCTGTAGACAAATCCCCGAAAGTATAATGAAAAGACAAGTTGTAAAATTAGGACAAAAAGAAGCAGCTGTTTTCGTTATTATTGGTCACAAAGTTTCAAAGTACTTCTCTTACTAGTTTGAACTGCTAAACATTTCACATTTATTTTCTGTGTTTATTTTACTGTCAACAACTAAGGTAAAAACCCAGCTGAAAATAAACCAATAAATCACCGCTTGTGTCAGTAGACTGTTTACGTGACACCACCGTAATACGATACTCCTGAAAACAAGCAAAGCACGTGCGAAAAGATAGTCGACTCAACCCTTGCTCCGAGAACAGGATATCTAAAGTATTAGATCATATATGCTAAAATGATTTTTTGGAAAATTCAGAATAATCATACTGCATATAGAATCTGTGAAAACGTTTATGCCAACAAGATGTGTAATTTATCGACTTATGTATGTATCCTACAGTGTTCACAACAAGACTTTTCGAGAGTAACAACACTGCACTTTGAACCTGTCAAAACATTTATTATGTGGTATGTTGCTGATACAATAAACATTGCAATTCCTTGAATGTTGGTAATCCTTTTGGCGTGTTTGGAATTTAGTGGCATAGGTGTACAAAGATGTTGTTTGAGCATATGCTTATAAAAGCCTATTTTGCTTTTCAGCACTTATTTGTCAACCAATAAAAACTCTAGTTTCCGTACTATTTATCACACTCATCTAGTTTTGCAAGTTTTATAAATCTAGTCTTATCTGGAAAACGTTCTTCCTTTTTCAGCTAAAGTGTAGTTTAAAAGTTCCCTTACAATTGTAAAACACCTTGAGTTGTTACCGACTCTTACCTTGAAGTAAGTAATAATTATTTATAATATGTATAAACATATATAGAATCAAATACAAAGTACAAATCTAACTGTATTACCAATGTTTTGCAAACTACACCGATATTTTGGCTACAATACAATATATATTTATTCACTCATAAATGCTTAAATTTTAGTTATTTTTCTTAAAAAATGAACAATAAATGAAAATTATATAGAAAAACAATGTTTTCTAGTAGTTACGAGAAATTTTGGTGATAGGATAATATTTTGCCCTCGTGTGCGTTTAGTGCTAAGCCTTGTTTATTTTTTCGAGTGGAGGGTGAAGAAATATAATTTTTGTAGACTTCAAATATACATTTTAGAAAGAAAAAAATATATTACATTACTCTACTGGTACACCCAAAACATTTGGGTTTATAAATCAAGTATATATGTGTTAAAAAACAATTATCTCAATTCAGAGCAACAACTTGGTCATCACCATTCAACAGTCTTGGTGAAATTAATATTTTCTCCTCCAAGCTCTTTACAAACAACTGTCAATATCATGTAAAGCACAACTTGTACTTTCTGTTGGTTATAAACAGACCCTTAAGAAAAGTAGGTGGAACTAAACAAGAGGTATGGAAAGAATGGAGTAGGAGGAGGCACCACTCGAGTTGATTTACTAGATACATTGATTTGACAGCAAATCAAAGTAGTGGGAAGCTCTAAGTTTATATTCTAGCTTGTCAGTATCAAAAATTCATGTTTCTAATTTGTTAACCACTTCTAGACGTATATAGTAGGTATAAAAAAAAATATAAACTGAGCAACAAGACATGAGGAGGTGCTACGTGACACACACGCAAATCGATATTTAGCTACGTGACACACACGCAAATCGATATTTAGCTACGTGACACACACGCAAATCGATATTTAGCTATGTGACACACACGCAAATCGATATTTAGCTTTATTTTATTTATATTTTCTTTTGAATTAAGAAATTAAAACATACATAATATTAAAACTTGAAACATAAGCAACGTTTTGATGCCAGTTTTGTTGATATATAATAATAATAATAATAAATTTACTTAATAGTTTTGAAAATAAAATGCTAAAAGACTATAACATGTGCAATTAGACCCAACCATTGTGAAAGGGTTAAAAAGATTACGTAGAGGGTGAAACAGGAATTACCAAACATATATTACAGTTGGAACCTCATTGTATTTAGAACTTGGTTATACATACAACCTTCCTATGTCTATTGAAACACTGCATTAAAACACGAGTAAAGAAAATATTTTTCAAAAAAAGGAAGTAAATATAGGGATGGGTAATATCAATCCTTCATAAACAATGCAAACACGATAGTAGGGATGGCATTTGCGTCATCCATACTTAATAGCACAAGCAGGAATTAAAATATAGTGATGTATATTACTATTCAATCACAATGGAATTTAATTTATTCTATTTTTATCTGTTAACATTCTACTACACTGTGTGCCTACTATCTTGTAAATTATTGAGGTGTTTGCTGGTATTGAAATGGCAGTTTAAAATTAACAAGTTCTTAACTCTAACTTTTAGCTTTGAAATTGGATATATTTTTATTCAGGTATATTTAAGTAAGATTTTATAATTTTCATGCAGTATACTGCATTTAGTTAATATTCTCATAAACAGGATGTAACTAGGTGTGAGCTTTATCTAATCATCACCTCAGGTGTAGACAGGAACATAAAATCTAAAGGCAGGTTAACCAGATGTGATAGGCTGGTATTCTTGACATAATGAAAGTATGATTTAATTCAGATGGTAAAAATAAACATAAAATTCTTGGCTAGGTTATCCAGTCTTAATATACAGTGAAATCAACACAACTACAAGGCAATCTGATATTGGAAACATCTTGCCCTTTTTATGGTGTACTTGGGGAAAAGGCTGGAGAGTTCTGAGTGGGTAGTCCAAGTGATTTCCCCCAAACACGGCTAATTCATTTCATATCAATGCATTAAAAATATTTATTCTAATCCCAACAAAAATAATCACATAGATTAGGAATGTTATAAATTCAAAACTGAATTATTAGACATCAAATTTTACAAGTCTGTAATTAAATCATACATAATACATTTATATATCAGACTTGTGATGGATTAGTATATCCTTAAGAAAAAGAATACCAATTTCAAAAACATTTCAGTGACAGTTAGTAGTTAACAATTTTGTAAATTTTAATGAATAAATATAGAGTTGGATTTTACGTTCATGTGAGCAGAATTGCACTAACACCAAGCTAGAAGGTGTGGAATTCACAGTAGCCCAAACTTAAAATTCAGTAGTCCCAGGTTTTGGGCTTCAAGAAGGCTTTTAATTGCCTAATCATTCTTGTTTCACCTTTCTTCTGGAATTCCAACTGTACCCAAGTGAAAAGGTGGTGCAGAAATTTATATAGGTTGATAGGAGCATTAATCTGCCCTTAAATATCAAAGAGAATTGTTACTGTCATAGGTAATTTAGTATTATGGGATACTGCATGAGAATTCATTCCTTACTGAAAGTATGGTATATTAGCAATTCCTTCATGTTCATTCAGTGAACGAATACTTTCATTGTGCTCCAGAGTTTGAGAAAATAAACCAGCCAATTTGTTTCACAATACTTAATTAAATATTATGAAGAATAAAACCAACATCTATGTGTGTTAATAACAATTTGATTCCTGTGTTATTAAATGTATTCATGTTCTTGCTGTTCCAGTTCACTTTATTCTTCTGTAAGCATTTTCTTTGAACGTTTCTTATAGCAGTACTCAGCATTTGGTTTTTGGCCAAGTGCATCTTGGAATACCATATTAACAACTTATTTTGTTTAAATTTTGTGCTTATATATGTTATTAATGTATTTTGGAAATTTGTTCAAGGTTTTAGATGGTTTTATGTTTTACGTTATGGACACTTAGATCGGGTTGGCAAAATAATTTATTTTTTCACAAATGTCACAGCTGCAAATGAAAATGATGAATTGCTGATTCCTGTGGAAACATCCAGGAACTCTGCTCTTCCTCCGAGTGTAAGTAATTATGTGCACCTTCTTTTTCTTTGCCTTCTATTTGTCATACTTGGCAAATCAGTAGTGTTAGGTATTATCCTGAATATTCTAGTAGAAAAAAGTTGTGGAACTTCATTGGTCAGTTGCGAATACTGTGACAAATGGTATTTATGTTTGTTATGTTCGTATCATTTGTTATTTGTGATATGGATTCTAACAGGCTCCGTTATTTGTAAATGATGGAAGTCATTCTGCATCATTAAATATTGTTCTTAAAGATTTGTTAATGAGTCTGAGTGTACTGTAAAAATTGTGCATTATTGGTGTTTGTTGACAGGTGACTTGGGATTACTTTTGTTGGTCTATTTTGTTTTAAAGTGAATAGAACCAAAACAATACACATTTTGTAATCACGTTTTTTCCTTTTTTGTGTACAGAAACGTTTACATCAGTTCTTATTAAACCTAGAATTATCAACAGAGCCCTCACCAACTTTTTAAACACTGGTTTTTCAAAAATACTTATTCACAAAATTTCTTTTGGGTCCATTATTTTGTTAGTTACAGGTCTACTAATAACATCTGATTCACATTAAAAATATAACAAAAGTGCCATGAATACTGCAGATAGTACCACTAGTAATTAGTGGTACTACTGGGACTTACCTACGTATTTTAAAAAGAAAATGGGTAATTTCATGTCATCATTTTTTTTAAATGTGTGTTGTAACAGCTAAAAAATATAGAATTAGTTGGTACGAGATCAGTATGTGTACCCCACTAGTAGTGAATGGTATAAAAACAAATTAGGAATAATAAACCAAACCTGATGGCAAAACAACAACACCATTATAGAATGTATTATTTTTAAAGTATCATAAAAGTATTTGAATCTCCAACACTGGCAAACATTTAATAATAAATTGCAAATCTGAAAAATCCCACCAAAAACGTCGGTAAGCTGTTTGTATTTGTGTTGCTATTTTAGGTTTCATTGCAGGCCAAGATGAAAAGAAATGGTTTTGAGTGTAGCAGTGATATAATTTAATATTGTATACCACCAGTGATTTTTCAAAAAGTGCCAGTAAGTGGCAAATCTTATTAGTTGTTGAAATCTTTGAAATGTGCTAACAAACACGTATAGTACACTGACAGTATTTCTATTTTAAACACGCAGATGAAAGAAGCCTTAGGAAGCTGAAGTCTATGATCTTTAGTTGATAGTGTGAATAAAATGTGTAATATTATCTCATGAGTGAGAGGCTATATTACAGAAACACAAGTCTGTGTGTTTTAAATCAGGTTTATCATGTTGATTTTTCACAAGTTTGAGTGGTAAGTAATCATTTAACAGTTTAAAAACATCACTTCTGGTACTGCTACCTAAATCTTAATAAAATGTAAATGTTATTGAATGATAAGTGGAAATGTGTGCTACACGAGATTTCTAATATTGAAATTTCTTTCTTCATGAAGAAATAACATGTGTTTTATGACTTTATCATACAGACTGATGTAAAGGGGATTCTTAACACATCAGAAATGCAGGGGACAACCAAGGTGAATAAACAAGAATCCTACAAGGTAAGACAGAAGTAAAATTAGTTTAAATACATAATTATTTAATCAGTAAACTTATACTTTTTAATTAGACTTGATTATAAACTTTTTCAAGAGAGATATTCTCCAATTAATTGTTAAGGATTTTAAATTTTCAGGCTATTCTTTACGATTATTATTAAGTTCCAGAATTTTTTCCCCTTTTTTGCTAGAAAATCCTGAATACTGTGTTTGGGAAAAAGTTCAGTCAAACTTTGAGGACATTTTGATAACTAAAATTTCTGGCTTGTTAACTATGTATATTTAAAAATGATGTTTCTCATTTCATGAAAGCTTCATATTAAGATTTAAACCTGAAATTGCTAAAAAACTGGAAGTAAACATTTTAATATCAATTTAAAGTTTTTTAAGTATTTACCAGAAATAGTTGTGTTATTTCTTTGTACCTTTTAGTATTCATTTTCATTACAAACAGAAATTGTGTTTGAACTATTGTGTAAACCTTCATTTACTTATTTTCGTAACTGCTTTTAAGCTGTAGTATTTTCAATTACTGTAAAGATAAGCATAATGTATAATAAAATTTGTAATATTAGGAATATAAAATAGAATATGGATAAAGATAAAAAAAAAGAAGAAGATACAGAAGTATTGTTATGAATACTATTGTATCTCTATTGGTGAACTTCTTTGGAAATTTTAAGTTTTTGCATTTCTAGGTTGTTGTTAGTCTATGTTGAGCAGAGTTCAATCTCCTGTATGCGTAACTCAGGACTGATTATTATTTAATTTTGGAACATACATGTATTTTGATTATAGTAAAAAAAGCATGTAGAATCTAAAAGTCTAGTAAATCATATTAATAAATAACTTAATAAAATAAAATGCACAGTCAAAACCAAATCAGTAGAGTTTTGTTAAGTGTCACAGTGGTGATTTTGCCTACTTACAAAAAGTTAGAAAAGTACAGTTCCAAAACACCTTAACTTACACTTACAGCTATTACTTGACTGCCAGGGTTTCTTCCTTTGCCTATCTAAGCATCTGATTTTTTTCTCCAGTCTTTTATACCCAACGTAATTGCCTTTGGTGATATTTGTCTCGTGACAATCTCCAATTATGTCAATGTGGTCTCTATCCTGATACTGTATATGAGCACCTCATTCAGATAATGTTATCACTTTTTCTTGACAAAACGTTTACTAACAGGTTGGCAAGCTGATTTATGGTATGAATTCTCGGATTATTATTGCCACACGGAGGCAAATCGGGTCTGTCCTACACAACATCTGATATCTAGCATCACACAACAATGGGTGTGTGTAGGGGGGGAAGAGTCACTCTCGGTTGAGACTGTCGGT
>NW_013667039.1:33024-34544 GCF_000517525.1 Limulus polyphemus
CTTATTCATAGTGAGATGGAGACAAATATTCGGTTCTGTGGTGTTCCTCTGGAGGACTCTGAGGCTGCAGATGAGGGCGATCCTCAACATTCTGGAAAGAGTTTAGATCCACTTTTTCCTGCACTTTCTTTTAGTCTGTTGGCTTTTCAGTCCCCCTGTGGAACAGTGATGAGTTCATGGACTTACAGTGCTGTAATCTGGGGTTTGATTCCCTATTAAGGACACAACGGATAGCCCAACGTTGCTTTGCTGTAACAATGGTAATCAACGAAGTCTTTAAATGACATATAAAAACAAAAAGGAGGCCACTTTGAGATAAGCTGCTCTTGACTTGTTTTCTTCATTTGGTTCATTTAGAGTATGATATTTTGGGTCTTTCCCTGGTTGCTTTTGAGCCTGCACCTTACTTGATAGCTGATTTTGGTTCATACAGGAATATTTACTTCTCAGTTACATGAATTGACAGTTATGCCTTATCTGACACAGTTGTTCAAAACTTTGTGATTTAGCCTGCCAATGCTAGCTGGAAGCATTTTCCAACTCTTAAATAATACAGCTGCTCCTCGATTTTCTGGGTTCTAAGGTGGAGTTTGTAGTTAACCTGAATTGATCAATGTCCCCTGATGGGACAGGGTAAAGTCTATGGATTTACAACTGTAAAATCCAATATTTTGTTTTCCTTTCACTTCACTTTATTGGAAGATTCTCAGGATCACCAACTTCCTTGATGATGAGCTGGAACCATTGTTAACGTGCACATTGTTGGCTTCTACATTCATCCCTATTATCGTTGACATCTCAAATTTTATTGGCTCCTGTAGGTGGTAATAGTTCTGCCCCTATTCATGGGTCCTAACCCCTGACATTAGCCCCTTATGATTATGGGATTCTAGCTGTGTGTTGTGGAAGTTAACATTTTCTTAAACCAAAAATGTAATTCCAATAATAGTTGCCTCCTTTCACACTCTCTTGCCCTTCCTTCCTAGTAAGAGCCAGTGTTTGAGACTGGGATTGAGTCTGTCACGTGAAAGTGATAACATTATCTGAATGAGGTGATTACATACAGTACTAGGATAGAAGGCGCATTGACGTAGGTAGAGAATATCATGAGACAAATATTGCCAAGGGCAATTAAATGAGGTATAAAAGACTTGAGCAACCAAGAGAAAATCAGACCAATGCTTAGATGGGCAAAAAAAGAAACCCTGGGCAGTCAAGTAATAGCACTTTAAATACTTGTTAAAATGTATGATGGTAAAAATATATCTTGGAAATATTTTTTTTGCATTGCAAATTACAGTGCTATTCAAAACCCTTCTTTAGTCATGAACAAATATTTTAATATGGTTTTGAAACAGCAAAACAGATGCATATTTTTTTATACTAACAAATGTGTTAAGATTTCACCAGTTATGAAACCTACATGCATTTGTTTTAAATATGTAGTGGCAGCCTTCATATGTTGAAGTTATATTAGGTTTGAAGACAATATGTAGTATTACTCTCTCTCTCTCTCTCTC
>NW_013667039.1:35167-43671 GCF_000517525.1 Limulus polyphemus
TATAAATTAATTTATAGAAATTATCATTATTGCTGTTATTATCACTTAACCCCATTGCAATGAGCATTCTCTACTGTGCATGTCATGAGCTTTTAGTGACATAAAAATTTTATTAATCTTCTTTTGTTTATGTTATACCAATTAGTACAGCATAAAATCTTAGCTAATATCCATATATTAATAGTATATAAGTTTTAAGTTCTTAATTTTATAAGGCAATATTTAAAAAAATCCTGAATTTCCCCTAGTGTTACACATTTTCTCTAGGCATCTTTTCTTCTCTATTTTATCCACCACCCTTCCAATAAGTACGAAATTCAATGTAAATTACTCACTCTAAAATCATAATTGCTCAGACAAACCATATTTTTTATAGTCTTCAATTTTGTATGGTTACAGAGCCATCAAATAGAAAATCAGACCCCTCTTGCCACACCCACCTGGCGCATCCTCTTTTTCAGGATTTGTTAATAGTTCTCTCTTATTTTTAATTCTATATTATCTATATCAATAGACAATCAAGGTTTTCTTTTATCAAATTACATATTATATAACGATGATTTCTGAATGGAGAATTGCCAATTTCACTGTTAGTATAAGCTTCGTTCTCATGGGAAAGATAACGACTAACTTGGGTGATTTTGTAACGGTTTTTGTTGCATTTTGGAAAGCTAGAAAAATTGTGATAGTGATGAGAAATTGTCTACTTTTTGCATGTTACTATTCTATCTTCTTTGGTGCATTATTTAGTGCATTAGTACCATTAGTATAAAAAAAATAGGGTTAAGTGTGATCAACAATAAACGGCACAAGAAAAAAGAGATTCGTGTAAGTACTTTATTTCTTGTTTTTCATGTTTATTCTTTATTTATTATTATAAAAGTAATTAAAATGTAAAAATATGGATCTCTTTAGGCTAGTTAAGATTAAATTAGGTAAAATAAATAATAATATAAAGAAAATATTTTATGGAGCATGCACGAGGGCAGTTTATTCCCCAAGTGATTTACAACTTATAATGGCATGATTAGTAGTTAGACATGGTTCAAAGGACAATAAAACAATAAATTTAATTATAAATAGATGTATAATGTTACAAGTTTAAAGCTACTTAGAATAAAGTAGAATAAAGCTACTTAGAATTGACCAGCATTGTATAGAGTTAGGGTAGAGAAAATAACAGATAAGAGATTTTTGACATGCAGAAAAATATTTTTTGTCTTAACATGAAAGTCACTTTGCACACGGACTATTCAAAACAAATACTCGATATATTCATGGACAAATCTTTTTTTTAGTTTATATGAAATACTTCACAAAAAAATATTTTTTGTATGTGAAAGACTTTTATAGATAAGCAAGTTTCATCAGTCTTGAATGTCTGTGTTTTTTCCCTTCAACTTTTTGTGAGTAGTGTATAAACAGATACACAACAAGAACATATTATCGAGAGATAAACTTTAAAGTGACATACCCTGGAACCCCAGATAGACTGTTCTAATGGATGGAAAAGTTTGAAACAAAATCCATCCTTTTTTGAAGGACGCTCAATAAGTTCACAAGCATTCAACATTACTGTTCCTACCCACTGGCTGCTCTGGAATATCAAAAAAATATATAATTAATGATCAGTATAAAAAGTACATATATATATTTCAAACTTAGCTCTTGATGTTTGAATACACTTATAAAACTAAAAGCAAGCTGCACAAAAGTATTAAATATGATATCTTTACAGAAACCTACAAACCTAAGCTTTAAACCAAATAGTCTTTTATATCATGACAAGCAGACACACTTTAAACAAGCTTGATTCACTTCCAACTTTGAACACACACACTCCCCATATACACATTTTGCTTTGCTTAACTCTCTCAACATGGGCTCGGTCGATTTGACCAGCTACGTGACCTCTTTGTACCTGTAGTCTTTATAGATTTGATACTATTAACTTTTAATATAGTATGTATATCTTCACAAAATTAGGCAGTTTTTCAGTAAACATTATAAGTTTTTTTTCCTTTTAGAGCTACAGTGGTCACACACAGACAGGTTCTTTTATTATCATTACTATTTTATTACTATTAAGAGACTTGAAATTTTGAATGCATACTAAGGGGATTCTGTAGGGTGTGTACCTAGGTATTATTTTATAGATTTGACTCCAAAAAATGTTGCCAATTTTTTTTATCTATAGCCCTTAAGCCCCATAATTCTGCTTTCTGAAGTTTTGTAGAAAAGTATCATATTTTTTCTAATTCTAACTTACTGAATGAACAATATGTAGAGGTTTTATACCAAATACTGTTGTAAAAGAACAAATTTGTCAAAAAATATGCCATCTGACTTGCCACTTCAATTCAAGCAGCTCCAGTTTCCAGTTCGTCTCAGTTTTGCCATGAGCACCAACAAGGTGCAGGGGCAGTTACTCAAGGTTGTTGGTCTCAACCTGCAAAGCCCATGCTTTTCTCATGGCCAACTTTATGTTGGTTGCTCCAAGGTTGGTGATGGAAAGAACCTTTTCATCATGGCATCAGATGGGAAAACAACCAACATTGTCTATCCTGAGGCACTGCAAGGACAAAAAAATTTGCATAACACTGTGATCAAATGTGACAGAAATATGTTATATAAAATGTGATCTGATATTCTCAGTGATTGATAAATTATTAAGATGTAAATAAATAATTCTTAACATACAACAAATATTTTTATTATACAATAAAATTAATGACTTTTATAGGTTTTTGGGAAAAACAAAATCTTTGAAAATATTTTTGGCTGTATTTCATATCTAAAATAGGTTCAAAATATACAGACACAGTCAACCAGTAAAATATCAATTTAGTAACCCAAGTAAAGCTGGGTACTTTGGTTAGTTACAAATATCACAAGTAAAAATAACTTATTAAGATGAACAAATTTACTAAAATGAGTCATTTTAATAGTTGGTAGGTCCTTCTCTATTGTTTACGACTTCTCTGCAACTGTTCCCCATACCGCTGATGATATTTCAGATGACTTGCTGGGACAACACGGTCCACTCCTGGATAAGGGCAGGTCTGAGCTCCTGGACAGTTGTAGGAGCAGGTTGTCTGTCTCTAACTGCTCTCTCTAGTAAGTCCCACACATGTTCAATCAGATTTAGGTCTGGTGACTTAGCAATCCAGTCCAGTACCTCGATTTCTTCACCCTGAAAAAATTGCTGTGTGATCCTCTCAGTATCTCCTGCTGATACATGAACTCATCTCCAAAAGAACCAGCAAAAGGGCAAACAATTGTTAGTAGGAACTCATCCATGTAATGTCTTGATATCGGGTATACTCCATCCACTATATAAAGGTCTGTCTTCACCTGCATGCAGTTGACACCCCAGACCATGACTAAGTCACTCTCAAAGGCATCATGGTGGACAATATTACAGGCTGAATATCTCTCTTCTTCACGTCTTCAGACCCTCACAAATCAATCACTTGAAGATACACAAAACCTGCACTCATCTGTGAGCACTATAGTGATCCATTGCTGAAGAGTCCTTGTGACATGTTCTTAGGCAAAATCCTACCTGCATTACTCAGTGCCTTGGGGTTAGTACAAGGGCTTTAACTAGTATATATCCTGGTTGGGGTCACCCCAGCATCATGGATCCTGTTCCTTCCCATTGAGCACAATACATGCACTTCAGTGTCTTGCTGAAGCTCGTTTCTGAGACCCCCAGTGCTGCTGCTGTGGTTTTTAAGGGTTAACTTCCATAGATATCAGTTGTTTACTGCATGTAGCCCTTCTGCTAACCTGGCCTGGCCTCCTGTTGTATTCTCCTGCAGGCTGGTATATGTGTCACAATCTACTGACCCCAGATTGTGACAACCCCATGACCTGTGCTACCTCCTGAAGCACTGTAATGTCTCTGCAAACTTCAGTTTTTCTTAATTGTTTTTAGCAGCTTCCACATTCTTCACAAAAGTCAGTACCAGCAAAATAAATCCTTATACCCTTCATTATCTCAACAGTAAATATCTTTTCTAATCAGTCAAAAGTAGCCTTTTGCTTTGTAGAATTTGGGTCATTTCTCATAAAGGCCTATAACATAAGGAAACATTGGTGCATAAACCTGCAAGCCCTAGATAGGATAAGTGTAATCCTTTACAATAAGCATGCTAAATTTGAAAAATAATTGATAACTTAAAAATATACATCTAAATAAACCTCATTACCCTTAAATTTTTGTGTGTAGTGTTTATTAACTCTAAAATAAATAAAATATTCTACTATTATGAAATAATTGCTTAGGAATAATGTTAATGATACTTTTTTGTTTTATCCACATTTAATTTTCATATATCATATATCTTCAACACATGTTTTTGTTTGTGTGGACATCTAATAATGAAAGCTGACCACATTAACCTTTCCATTTGTCACATTCCTATGATCTTTAAATAAATGTAACAGTTTTGAATAGAGGCATGTATACAGTGAGCATAGTAAGAGATATAGGCCTTGTCATCTACAATTTAGAGGCTGATTTAGTAAACTAACAAGTGTCTGGTTATGAGGTCATGCACTATGTAATAGACTGGGGGTGAAACTAACTTCCGTAGGTGAAATTCCCCCCCTAGCACTCCCACATGATCCAAGTCTGTGCCTATTAGATACTAATTCAAACTAGTTTTTATCTTATGTTTATATTGATTGTTTGCTACCATCTTCAGTAAAGTTCCGAGATTAACTATTTGTGGGGTTTTCTTAGTGACCAAGATTCCAATCACTCCAACAGTCTAAAGATGGATGTTGTAGTCTGCCTAGTCTCCAGAATGAACATGATTTGTAATTTCAAAGGAAGAAACACATGTTACTAGAATCCATCTTGCTAGTGGATACTCGGTATTTTTGATAAAGAAGAAAATCAATAATATAAAGGAGAAAAATAAGCAGGAAGAAAATTACTGACATGTAGCCATACTTCCCTATGTCAAAGGGCTTTATGAAAAGATCATAAAGGTAGAACAGTATTCAGAAGCTACAATACATTCAATACACACCAAACCAACCAAATACTCTATGAAAAGCAAAAACACCATTTGCAACATTTTTTATGACCATGGACCTCACAGAAACAGTCCTTTATAGAACTTCCCTAAAGACAGTAGCAGATTAATTCTTTGAATCCATAAATTTTGGGTGGGTTCTTCAAAATTGTCAATTATCCACTGACAAATGAAATGTAGAATTTGACTTTTTTTTTTATATATTTTTTTTCAATGTCATAATCCACTTATTGCACTTTTGCTAGGTGATGTACACTAGTGCGGTAGTAAGGCAAGAAATTCAAGGATGTGGGAGTATCCTGATTGTCGCACTATGAGGAAAAGTTTTTGTCATAGTGTGGGGTAAATCCGCTTGTTGCACCAAACAGCTATAAATATCAAGTTAGATAAGTCTGATTATAGCACTCAAAGGGTTAATGTTTGAAACTTAGGATAAAAAACTAGTTTGTAATTAATATCTATTAATAATAGTAATTAATAATTAGACTTGGGTAATTAGGTAATTGTGTAGACTTTGTCTTGCGATTTGACAGATGCGGAAAGAGAATTTATATGTAAATAAAGACAAAGGAGAGAGAGAGAGTATCTGTTGCTTAATAAACAGTGACAACTTTGTGAAACATGAAGGATTATCCAAGCTTCTGTGGTAACAAACCAGAAAACGTTTTAATGAGAAATGAAATTATTACATTCAACAAGGTCATGACCGTCGCAAAATCTTGATGAAATGATGCCTGCTAGCTCTAAATCACACCATGAATCAGTCATTAGGTGAGAAAGTACAGGTTTAAAAAAGCTTGATCAGTGAAGCCAACAGTAAGCTGTCTGAAGCTGCCCAAGATAAAATGCAGGCAGTGATTAATAGTGCTTGTTGTATGGTTTTCTGCTTCTCGTATATATGTATTCTCTCTCACGTTTTATTCACCCTTCTTGAAAATCACATTTTAATATATTGTGACTGTAAGTTCTAAGTTAGGAGGTAAAAAAAGTATTCTAAGCAGGAGTGGCAAAATCTGGGTGGTAGTTAATGATGAGTAAATAAAGCACAGGTAGTTGTGTACAGATGAACAAGAATTGTATATTTAGGTGAACAACATTTAAAACTTTCCTGTATTTGCGTTGGTAAACCTCTGGTATTTTTTCCCTTTATGGATGTGAGGCCTAATATTACATGTACACATAGATACGTTTTGTTGATAATTTGTTTTTGGACTTAGTTGAATTAGTAGTCATTCTTAAGTATTTTCATGTTAGATCATCCACAGATTGTTGCAGTGAAAGTTTATTAAAACCATATTAGAAATAGATGAAGTATATTTGAGAAAAATGGGAAATTTCAACTTTTACTTGGAGATGGAAATCCTATTACACTATCTTGACATATTGTTAGAAAAGCTCCTTGCCATCCCCATCTACTGAAAGAGCATTTAAAAAAAAGTATACCAATAACTTCTGGTCAAAATAAATTACCGAGGAAGAATTGACTGCTCAATAGAGGCCAATATTTAGTCTGTCGGTAGTTCTGTTTTATTTCTAATACACCTGGAAATAGCTTTTTAACTGTAAAAATAGAATTACATTAAGTTATGCAATACCTTGGCAGAAATCTAAGACATACAATATTTGCATTAATGTAAATTAAAACACTAGGAAAAAACTAACTTAGCATTTTAACTTTTTATATGTTTTATATTCTTATAGACTCTCAATATAAAAGTTTTTAGTAGTAACTTGAACAATGTACAAGAAAATATGTTATAGCAGGTAAAGTAAGTGTAATTCCAAGGCAGAGTAGGTAGCTATGATATATGCAAAGTATTTTATTAGGACCCCCCTCCTTTTTTTTCTTGGGCATCATTCTTTTCATTAGTAAAAGTAAAATAATTCTAACAGTGTACAGTCATATTATAAAACTGTTAATTGTTCTTAGAGAAATATGTTTTTTGCAATATACATATTTTTTAATGGCTGTTATAATTATAAGGTTTTAGTTCATTTTAGTGGATCAATGAAGTACATAGTGATAGCTGTCAAATTCATAGAAGTCCAAAATATACCTTGGTATAAATTTTAAAATTGTGTAGCCAGGGGAACGTGATTACGAAGTGTGTTTTGGAAGAGATTACCTATTCTTAATTAATATCTTTATAAAAAGTTGAACTTTGGCATGCCCTTCTGTTGGATTTAGAAACATATGTATGTTACAGTTTATGTATTTATATTATTAAATTAATTATCAAGAGTAATTTCTTGGTATGTATGAGCCATCTGCAAGTCTCAGATAAGTTCATTTAAAGTCCTGTTATACATGACAGTTAATGAGATTGACAGCTAGAAAGTCAGTGCAGGTTTGAGAAGTCTAAGAAATTGAAAGCTCTAGAAAGATTTTTGACCATTAGCTTGAAGATTCAAGCTCGTTGTTTAGCTTTACACTTAAACAGTCAACCAACCAATTATGTAAACTTGGATTATTTTAATTAATCTTATTACCACTTTCAATATACTGACTTTGGAATATACTTTTATCATTTAATTGTTTTGATAAGTATTTCATGTGTCATTAAAATCTTGTATTATATTGATTTTTGATAGGGACCTAGAGGAGAAACTATTGGAGCAATTACGCAGCCCTTTCCAATGTCTTACCTGATTTTTCGAGCTCCATCTGAATCGGCAGGGAAGTATTGGATGGATGCTTTAGAGATAGCACTTCGTTGCTCATCTCTTTTAATGAAAACCATGATCAACAAAGAAGACAGGTTGAGTTTCTCATTAAACAGTCCTATAGATGTGGAGAGTTTCAGACGGACATCTTTGCAGTGGAATGAAAGTGACTTGGAGCAACACTTTAAGGACCAAGGTATTTCATTGATATTCTAACTGTACCATACATGTGTAGTTTTTGTTTAAGTAATTAGGAAAGCTAAAAGTTACATTAGTTTGGTCAGATTATTTATGTAAGTGCCAAATAAGTTGTATTTAATAGTTATAATTGAAGAATGACTTGTGATCCATGCATGATACCATGCAGAGTACACTTGAAAGAGCTGACTGAAATAGCATCGTGTTTCTGGTACTGGGAAGTAGATCTTCGAAAACAAAATGTTAAGATTGTTTAAGTAATTATGTCGAACCATCTATTAACTAGGAATTCTGTAATTAATTTTTTGGGTAGAAGATCCACACCGTAAAGCAAAAAAAAATAATCTTTAAAAATTTTGTGTATATTCATATTTTTCCACTTCTTAGTTTCTTCAGAAGGTGTGTGTACATGCTTATGTTTTTCCATTGAGAAGGTTTACGTACTCTATGTTTAACAGGTATTCAGGTAATATCTGACAGGATATAATAATGGTTGGAAACGGCTTGAATGGGTAATGAAGAAAAACTTTAATATAAGTTTAACCTAACAGCAAATGTACAACATTTTGATGATGACAAAACCTTGTCGAAACG
>NW_013667039.1:43828-48820 GCF_000517525.1 Limulus polyphemus
AAATGTACAACGTTTCGACAAGGTTTTGTCATCATCAAAATGTTGTACATTTGCTGTTAGGTTAAACTTATATCAAAGTTTTTCTTCGTTACCCATTCAAGCCGTCTCCAACCATTGTTAGTCTCAAAGTGGGTTCCTTCGTCATCGAACCTGGCAGGATATGAAAAACTATAGTTTTCTGTAATGATGAAAACAACTGAATGGCATAAAATCTTATTAAATCACTATAACACATATTACACAGTTATAAACAAATGCCAAACTATTTGGAAGACTTCTTACAAACATGTAAAGATGTAGAGTGAGCTAATCATTCCTTCTTATTCATAGGTCAGTAATTTTGTCTTGTGTTGGAATTTGCTGAAGGTTTGTGCTATATTAAACTAGGTGTGATATTTCAGCATTCAGTGGTGCATGCACTAAGCCACACTCTGAAAATTGTGCATTGTGGTTAAGAAATATTTTATTTTGTGTTTTTAGTATCAACATTCATGAAAAACAGAACTAATTACAGCATGCTTCTGTTTTCCAAAAGTAGTAAATGTATGAGCTTTATGCTTTCTTTTTAATGATGGACTTTGGTTGTTATCTTGTTAAGCAGTGGTTCCCAACCTGGGGTCCGTATAGGTAATACCATCTCATTAAACAAGCAAGTTTTTTAATACTGATGTTTTTTTAACTGCACACTCAATTATATATGTCTTTAATTTGATATTGAAAAGAGGGAGAACAACTTAATTATTAGTTAATAAAAACAGTTTGTTGGGTAGGCAGAATCTTTGAAAAACATGGGGGGGGGAATGATAATAAAAGGGGTTCTTGATGGAGAAAAGGTTGGGAATCACTGTTGTTAAGTATGCTTGTGGAATGCAACAATAAATTTTATTTCCTTACAGCAAGGTGGACATTGCTTCTGTTAGACCACTAAGACAAATGGTAGGCAACACACGGGTTATCTGTGTTCTCTAGCTGTCAACCTAAAAATCCTGTTACCTTCTAAAATATGTTTCATATATATATCACTAATTTTTATTTGTATATATCACTTTTGGCTTATGACTGATAAAGAGGGCTTGTAGCACTTGAGGGCCACGTGTGTGGCCTGCAGATTAGCTTAGGTTGCTCACCACTGGGTTAGATGAATTTTGCATGAATTACAAGTAATGATTTTTTCAAGCCATTTAGAAATATATTATATGAAATATAATTCATAATTAGTATAAATTTTCAGGTTGATCTTTCTGTTCAATATTGCAGATTACTGATTAATTAATTCTTCTTTTGAACTTTCCAGTAACCCTTTTTTTTTTTTCCTAAAAAATTCCTACAGAAAAAAAAAGAAGCAAAAATGCTTTGTTCAGATCTGATGACAGTAACAGATCAATTCGTGACAGCCATGTAATTCAAATCAGTAAGGGCTTAACTGATAAGTGTAGTTAGTAACATAACGTAAAACTAATGCAATCAAGCATAGTCCCAGCTGTAAGGCTTTAGTGTAAACGTATTCATATTTGCAGTGTCTACCATCTACATTTGCTATTGGAGAACATCCATTCTGGAGAGGTATATAAAGTTCCCCTTCTCTCCAGAATATTTCATAAATGCCTTATTTTTGCTATCCATACACAAAGAAAACAATACAACAAGTCTTAACAATAAACAACATTATTATTCATAATATAAATGTTACAATCATTAATTATGTGAAACACTTGCTGTCCCCAAACTGTCAAGTTACTAAGGATTTTTGATGGTTTTATTTTCCTTAGCTTATGGCACAAAAGTGGGATGACCTCTTGCCCCTTCACTTTCTGTCTTGCCTTTGGAGGAGCTTTCTTTAAAAAGTTGAGAGAGAATCCACTGGTGGCTCCATCTTTTTTGATACTCTGAAAATAATCTTGACAGGAACCTTAGGTTCATCAGCAATATGACTTGCTTCTGATGAAGCCCTCTTTTGAGCTAAGTAGTTGTTCATTCTCCCACTGATGTATTTCTAAAGATGATCATGATGAATGACCTTTGGTTGAGAACATCGGTTTTTCTGGCTTCTGCTCTGTTGCACTTAAGATTGGATGTCTTCATTATCTTGTGATTCTATCCTTGTTGTGTCACTGGAAGTCTACCCTGTGTTAGTGTAATTTTTGTGTAGTGCACAAGAATTTCTTTTTTCATAAACTGTGAAACTGTTCAAAGCTAGTTTAAACCTCACACTTAACTCTCTTGCTACAGGCTCATTCAGTTTGCCTGTGTTCATGACCCCAATTTGACCTTTAGTTTCCATACTATAACTTCTAATATATTTTGTGTATTCTTCACAAAATTTTGCAAGCTTTGAAATACTTTTCTTGATCTGAAAATTGTCAAATTTAATTTGTGTAATCTCTGAAACATCTTAAATATATTTCAAATGTTATATTTTATATGTTATTTTCTCTACCCTAACTATACAGGGTGGTTCAATTTAACCGACCTCATAACCACCATAAAAAAAGTACGAAATAAATCTAAATTACCTTTTTTTATTTCTAGAATAACTTAAGATTGTAACATATAACTACATTTGTTTATTCTAAATATCTTAAAGCTCGTAACAGTATGCATCTATTTCTACTTAACTTTTATTGTTTTATTTCCCTTTGAACAATGTCTAACTAATAATCCCACCACACTAGTTGTAAATTACTCAGCGAATGTGTAGCTCGCATTACCCTATCGAATTACGTAATACACATGCTGCTTGTGAACATATCTCGTGAACTTTTTTATTACTATTATTTTTCTTTATCTCATCTAATCTAACCTAATTAGTTTCTAATTTTACATTTTGGTTGCTTTTATAATAGTAAATAAAGAATACACATCAAAAACAAGAAATATAGTAATTACTTGAGTTATTTTTGTTTTGTTTTTTGCAGTTGACTGTCGATGAAATGGGAACCCAATTTTTTACTAATGGTACTACTGCAAAAAAAGAATTTTTTATTTAATTAAATAATCCACCCAAGAACACAGAATTTTAACACATCAAAAATAGACAATGTTCTTTTATAATTTTTCTGGCTTTCTAACTATGTGATAAGAGGCATTACAAATTCATTTAAGCTCATCAGTGTTTCTTGTGTGAATAAAGCTTGAACTGGAAGAGAAATAGACAGTTCTCTGTACAGAAAAAAATGTAGTATAATATGTCATTTGATAGATTAAAATTTTGGCTTTTCATTGGATATATAAATGATATAGTATTAAATTTCAGAGAGAACTATTGGCAATTTATGAAACAGGATGTGACAGGTGGGTGGATCTAATTTTCTAATTTATGGCTCTGTAAACAAATAAGATTGAAGGCTATAAAAATAATGTTTTGCTTGAGCAATAACTGTGTTATAATGAGTAAATTATTTTAAATTCAATACTTCTTGGGGGTTGGTAAATAAATTAGAGAAGAGGGAGGACATAGCGAGCAAATATAACAATTCTTGTACTATGGGAGATTGGGGACTTTTTAAATATTTCCTTATAAAATAAAGAACTTAAAACTTATGTAATATTAAACTTTGATTTAATAACTATGTTTTGATGCCAAGTTTATTCATATACCATGATAATAAACTAGTTTAATTAAATTTAGAAATAAACTCTAAAAAAGTTGTGACATGTGCACTTTGACATGCACATAATAAGAGAGCTAATATGAATTACTCACATATCATGTTGTGGTGAGAAGCTTCTAACTTTCTTCTAACAAAACGTTATTGATCACGTGCTGTTTGCATCAATCCATCCTCTTACTTCATCTCTAATGGCAATTTTCCAGCTTTGGTTACTAGATCAGATGAAATAATTGCAGCTGTGGAATCAGTTTTCGATCAACACATTACAAAGCTACCCATTAATGAATCCATTGCATCCTGGACTGGTTTCTTTAAGTAATGCACTCCTTATTACAGTAGGAGCAGATGGAATATTCTGAATCTTCAGTGTCACAAACTGGGTTGATTATAATGGTTGATTCATCTCCATCTTGGATGAAAATTCCATTTTTCTGTTATCCATTGGGAGCAATTTTTATTTTGTCTGCAGTTCTTGGTAATATGTCCTTTTAAATTGCACTTCAAACACCTACTGCAGTTTACTTCTTCATTCTGAGTAACCAGTTGTCTAGATATCACTTTTGCTACAGTCATCTTTTTCTGCACATGTCATGAGGTTTTAGTGAGTTACAATCAAAATTTAATTAAACTTTCTTACAGTGTACCAATTAATTTGGCATAAAATGTAGCTAATAATCCCATTTTTAATAGTATACAAGCTTTAAGTGCTTAATTTTATAAGGCAATATTTAAAAAAATCCTGAAATTCACCTAGTATGAGAATTGACATTTTCTGTCTAGGCAATCCCCTCTTTCATAACCTTCAATCTTACTGTTACAGAGCCATAAAATAGAAAATCAAACCCCTCTCACCACACCCACCTGTTGCATCCTCTCTTTCAGAAATGGCCAATAGTTCTCTCTGACATTTAATACTATATTATTTGTAACTAACAGAAAGCCAAGGTTTTAATATATCAATTGATGTATTATACTATGTTGTTTTCTGTACATAGAATTGTCTTTTTCACTTCCAGTTCCAAACTTTATTCATACAGGAAACACATTAATGAGAGTAGCTGAATTTTTAAGGGTTCTTGTTGCACAGTTAAAAAGTCAGAGAAATTGTGATAGTTATGGAACATTGTCTACTTTTTGCATGTCATTATTCTTTGGTGTATTATTTAATTAAATAAAAATTATTTATTGCAGTAGTAACATTACTATAAAAAAAAGTAGGGTTAACTCTTTCAGCACTGGCTCTGTCCCTGGGATGGACTTCATAAACATTTTGTGATTGTTATAGATTTCATGCTATAACCTTTAAATTAGTAAGCATATGTTAACGAAATTTGGCAGATTATCAATAAACATTACAATGCTTTCATATGCAAAATATCAA
>NW_013667039.1:48830-50076 GCF_000517525.1 Limulus polyphemus
TGCAAAATATCAAATTTTTTTATTAAGTCTTAAGGTTTATAAAGCAATGTTTTTCTCATGTCTATTTTTTTCATTTTGCATGTTGCCTATCTATCATTCAAAGATATATTTTATTTGTTATTTTCACTAATGAATCTCTGTATGGGTTTGGTAGATTTGGAAATAAATATAAATTATGCCTCTTTCATTCTAGAATGACAATAGATTATAAAACAAAAACATAAATGTGTAGACTAAATAGCTTAAATCTCATAACATTAGACATTTATATATTTTCATTATTTTTATTATATCGACCTTTCAGCCATGCCTGGCTGACAATGCAGAAGTTACAATGATGTGGCACACGTGCTCTCATTACCATATTAAATATTATAAAACTGACCTTTAGTCTTTACAAAGTGACATGTCTTGGCTGTGTTTTAGTAGACTAATATTTTGTAAAAAACAATCACATTTCCATTATTATACATTATATATGTATATAGATTATTACTGTTTAGAAATAAGTTCTTAAACTCAATTTTCTTAAATCATAGAACAGTAAATAAAGAAGTAAAGCAAACAATTATCTCTTCTAGTTACGAACTTTGTACTTGATTGCTACTTGACATAGGTTGCTAAGCCTTTTAAAATTTTGCATGTGGAGGATATGAAATGAAATAATTTTTTTAGGTTTTATATATATATATACAGTTGAATAACCAAAAAATCATAAATCACTATATCAATACCATAGAATTCCACTATAATTTATCAAGTTTAGTAACTAAGCTGTACTTGGGTCTAAAAAAATATGAAATTTCGAGCAAAATAAAGACACAACCTACTTCCTTGAAATCTTTGTTCAAAAGAAAGAGATGGTGTCCTAATACATGAAAATGGTCAAAAAAGCCACTAGGGGGACATTCTGAGCTTTTGATTGGTTATTCACGTTTCATATATTGAAGTATGTGTATATAAGGGACCGTTTCCAAAAATGGGAAGAGGTGAGTGGGGGCCACTATGTCTGATTCATTACATGAGTGATATATCAGCAAAGAGAAAAGATAGGAGGTTCTTATTTTATATTCTAGCTTGTCAATATCGGTAAATTGATTTCTTAATTTGTATGAAACTACAGACTTAGAATTTTGACATCAAAAACATCTAATTTGAACTGGTGCTACATTCAACGTACCACGTGACACACAAAAATTGATGTTTAACTGTGTTTTTATAATATTTACTTTTAAATTAAGAAATT
>NW_013667039.1:50840-52691 GCF_000517525.1 Limulus polyphemus
GAATATGGGTCAACAAAAACGATGACATGTCCTGTGACCCATCTGGATAGGATTAAGTGTCATTGGCAGCAAAAAAATAAAAAGACCCAGAAACTTTTTAGGTTAGAGTAGGTAAAATAAGGAAAAAAATTTTTTCATGTGGTATGTGAGCAAGCAACTCGCGAGTAGCCCGTGCACTATGTAATTTGATAGGGTAATGTGAGTTACACTTTTGTTAAGTGATTTACAACTTATATCGTGCAAATATTAGTTAGACATGGCTTAAAGGGCAATAAAACAATAAAATTTATGTATAAATAGATGTATACTGTTATGAATTTAAAGCTATTTAGGATAAAAAATATAGTTTCATGTTACGATTTGAAGTTATCCTAGAAAGACAAAAAGGGTAAGTTATATTTTCTTCAAATTTTTTTTAGTGGTTACAAGGTCGGTCAAATTGACCCACCCTGTGAAAAGTTAGGATAGAGAAAATAACAGAAAAAGTTTACTGAAAAGAAACATTGGAAATTTATTTAGGAAGTTTTAGAGATTATGCAAATAAAATTTGAAAATTTTCAGATGTAGAAAAATATTTTTAACTTCAACATGAAAATCACTTTGCACTTGGAGTAGTCAAAAATTTGACTCCATATATTCATGGAGAAATTTTTAGTGAAAATACTTCATTAAAAATTCTGATTTTTTGTCTACAGATGACTCTTAATGATTACCGAAACCTCATAAAATTTCATCAAAATACTCAGAACACATAAGAAGTTATAGTATGGAAACTATAAAGGTCAATTTGGAGTCACAAACTCAGCTGAACTGAACAAGCCCATAGCAAGAGAGTTAATTCTTTGGATTCTTTTAGACTTCCATCAGAGGAAGCCAATGTTTTCACACTATTTTATTTGATGATTTCATAATTCCTGGATGGTACTTTCAGTTGTTTAGCTGCATATTTAATTGGTTCAAGTTTCATTGCCTATTGGACAACTTCATTTAAAGATATACATCTACTTTGCTTTAGCCTTATTTGCATATCTTCATTCACTATGGCATCTATGAATTGGTCACATGTCAATGAATATATCTTTTCAGATGAAGAATCTGTATAAGGTAATTGGGCAAGTCTTTCCAAGTTATAGGACATTGTGTTCTTTGTGCATGTAATTATTTTCTATATTTACCACTACCATTATTGTAAAAAAGTTGAGCTACATTTCTTCAGAGCCAAGAGCCAAAAATCAAGAGGCTAGCTGTGAGTACTGGATGTCTTGTTGTTTTTTTTATGTATATAATTGTATTTATTGATATAAAAGAAATTAAACTATAAAAAGTAAAAACTTGTTAGGTTATATAAGAAAAAATAAGTGGGAACAAAAGTTAGATACAAAAATTTGGTGCTACTATAGCGTGAGGTCTACCTCCCGTTAGTACTATAGCGTAAGGTCTACCGCTGCATTATCCATCCCTCATGGATATCACACATTTCCATACATTTATTTTAGCGATAAACACTTAATTTGATACATTTTTATACATGTTTGATAGACCTGGGTAGGCGACATATGGCGGTAGACCTCACGCTATAGTAGCACCAAAAATTCTTAGCAAGATACAAAAATTCTTGTGAGCTGCTTGTAAATTATTTGATTCATTTATGTAAGTTGAGTTAGGTGCTCACTGAATGATTTAACTTTTCCATGCAGATTTATTAGTTACATATTTCAAAAACCATTAAAACAAAATTAAAAGAAAACAATTATGAAAAGGATGTAAGACTGAAGATTTTGTGATAACTGTAATATTCTTCATGATGTGCAGTCATTCTAGTAAGAAAAAAAGGTTAATTTAGATTTATTT
>NW_013667039.1:53650-79100 GCF_000517525.1 Limulus polyphemus
TTTAGATTTATTTTATTTTAAAATATTACTAAAAATACTTGATATTCATTTAGGAGGTTCTAGAGTGTTCAAATGGAATTTGGAAACCGTAAGATGAAAAGAAGTATTTTTAATTCTAACAAGAAAATCACCTTGTGCTCAGACTAATCATATTCTGAGTCAGACTGACTAAAGTAATTCAGAGACAAATCTTTCATAAAAATACTTAATCAAAAGTTCTTGTTGATTTACAAAATTATTTTTAATGTTTATGAAGTAATTTTTTTCAAATTTTGTGAAGATACAGTAAGTAATTTAATTGTCCAATATAGACTAGGTTAAATGGACCGACTCTGTGTGTACATAGGGTAAAATGAGTAGTAAAAAAACTAGGTTCACGATTCCATTCATTCACTTTATAAATTATTTCAAACTGTAGATGATATAACTCCTATTATACATTTTTCTCGTAGTCTGTTGATTTTTCATTTCGGTAATGCTGTTGAAGTGGCCTACTGAATTCCATAACTTGATAAAATAGTGATTTAACTTATGTCAACCAGGATGAGGAGAACAAGTTGGGGGGGGGGGGGGAGTTAGTAATATAGATCATCAAACAACTGCTCGATAAGTATGATGCATGTGAGACATGACTGGATCATGTTGCACTTTCCATTTTTCTGGCACACCAAGTATAGTACTTGTCAAATGTTTAGATTAAGGTGAGTGTCATTAAAATGAAATTTATTTGGTTGCCCCATATGATGATATCCAATGGCTGACATTTTACACACATATTAGATGCATGCATCATTGCAAAGGCAGTAGGAAAACATACTTCAAGGTGGCAAATTGGGAAGTAGTAATGGCAAAAAAGTATCAAAACAAACAATGGGGCTAGAGTCAAATAATTCGACAAGGTGTAAAAAATTGTTTTCAGTGGACATAAATAGAAAAACGATGTAACTTTCAGTGGTTATTGGAAACTATATTGTTTTTATTTTAAGCTGTTAATTTTTCTCTTCCCTCCATTCCAATGGTCTTCACCCTGCATCTGGCTGAGGATCTGTGGGTCCCAGACCTCCAGCTTTTTTTTCCTTTTGCTCATCATCATGCCAGACAGCATGGTTGATGGCAAGTTAACTCTGGCAAAATGTCAATAAATGTTTTTATATATCTATATCCCAATTTTAGCTGTGTTATGCTTGGCTATTTGAATATAGCTATCACACTTAAAGTTCATATCACAAGTTCACACTAATTACATTTAACAATTAACAAACACAAATGCTATATTTTAACTTCATATTTTTTCTTTGTTTTTGGTTCTAAGAGCTGACATGTAGTTACAATATTGACAAAAAAATATTTTTTTATTAGTCCTTTGCAAATCTATGTAAAATTTATCATGTATCAGATTTCTGCCATCAGGTTGAAAAGTGTTCTGTGTGTTTTTCTAGACTTATCTGCATTCTTTCCAGTCTTGTTACTTCCACTGATTCAGACTTTCAGCCTTTGTGTTTAAAGCTTATAGGAATAAAAGAATCATAGAACTTGATATTTTGAAAAATTAATTTCATCATGAAATATTAGTTCTAGTTGTGTATGTGAGCTTAGGTTGATGCACAAACTCAGAAGATGTTTAATTTCTATCAGTTAAGAGTTGTCATATTGACCAGACATTTAATCTGTATTTTGCTGTAGTTTCTTTTTACATTAATGTATGTGCAAGAAATATAATGTAATAATTCAATACATTATTATTGTGTAAGTAAAAAATGTTGATGTCTCGTTTTATTAATTTCATTTGAAATGTAATAATTCCTTTAACTGAAGTTCATTGATTATATACCTAAGAATTGCAAAATAATTGTGTAAAAAATGGTTAAAAATTATACGTTTTAATTAAATTTAGTTTTTGACTCAAGGAAATATTGTGATGCTTCAAACATTTTGAATCAGCTTATAAGTAGTACCAATCAGAGGCAGAATTTAAAGTATTTGCCATCATACATCCAGCATATTAAGCAAGAGGTTATTTTAACTTACTACATATTGTTGGGAAAAAAAAAACATTCTTAAGATCATATCTATCCTTTTGAAAATCAGATGATCATTTTAGTGTCCTAAAAGTTAAATTTTGTAACCTTTTTTTTTTGTGTCAAGCTTTTTGTTAACCTTTATGTAAAGTTTTTAAAAAAAAATCTAATGAAAGTAAAATAATTTTAATTTTTGGTATCTTTTTTAGCAATTTGAACCCAGTTATTCTAGGTACAACTTCCATTTTCAATCTCAATCATTGTCTTCCAAAATAACAGCTTATTTATGTAATATAAATGTAGATTGCTTAGTAAGTTAAATAGTTTCTTGGTCACTTACCAAAACTCACCCTCTATAATGTTTTATTTTTTTAAGAATATTCCAGAAATAATGAATTGAAGGCAAAATGAAGTAAAATTCAGTGTACCCTGCTTTATGGTAAATCACTTTATTGCAGATCAGAGAAATCAAACTTAAGATTTATATATCCATGAATTTTTAATTAAGTCTTAATATTCTGTATATTTCCCAAAACAATAACAGTTGTTTTCCATTAAACTCTGGGCTAGGGGCATAAAAAAGCATTACGTGTAGCATGCAGTCTACAAGCATCATCACCATTACATATGTTCAGCATTCCTTTCATTTAATAGTGTTGCAAGTAGAATCTAGACAGCATTGTGTGTAGCATTAGTATGGGTAGTCTGCATACTCTAATTTAGATATTTGATAAAAAAAAAAGATGTATCTCAAAATTAATACAAGTACTAATCTTTATTTCTTTTCTGTATGTCCTGCATGGCAAGAATGATTCAGTTATTGAAATGGACTAAGACTTATGTAATGATAAAATTCTTACTAACATATATTTTCCTTTTGTTTATACTGCATGCCACCAGGAGAGGAACTAGGCTCCTCCAGATCTCCTAACTTCAGCCCATCCTCTGCTAACACTGCCTTTAGCCCATATTTATCTCCCTTTAATTACTGCTTTAAAAGTGTTAAGGCTTCCTCTTGCCCATCACCAACTTCATTCTATCCTTGTGTTTGTATGTGTCATCAGTACCATCAGCAACTTGTCCTCAGAAAAGCTAGTGATGGAAGCATGAAATTGATATCACTTGCACTGAATCAACACGTAGAAAATGAAAATGTTATTTATGGAAATAATGGTAATGAGCATGTAGTCAATGAACAGTCAGAGATAAGTATTTCCATCCCGAAATACAGTTCAGGTCCCACTTCATCAAAAATAAAAGAATTACCTTCACCAGGCATGCTTTACACTACACATACACAGATTTCACACTCAGCTAGTGAGCAGACCAGCAGCTTTACCCATAAACCAGACTCCTACATAACCCCTCCCTCTGTTTCCACCGTCCCAGATCTTGAAGATGACATCCATACGGATGAGAATCGGGAAGGTAATGGCACACACAGTGTTCATTCCTCAGAGTCTGACTCAGATGTTGAAGAAAACCTTGATGTGGAGCCAGTGGAAACTGTCTATGTAGAGAATGGAAGTGAAGAATTTGGAGCTGTAAGCTTTTATTTACTAAAACTTAACATTTTTAATGGAACTTCACAGTAATGATGTAGACTGGACTTGTAATTCAGTTTTATCACACAGTAATTGTTGTCAAAGTCTAAGTCCAAAATAATTTAATAATTCTGGTTAAATCAGAACTTAAGTTCATTCAATAGAAAATGTAAAATTTTGAAAAAATTAAGAAATAGAATTCAAATAATGGGATGTTAACTTTTGACATAATTCAAAGGTACATGTTTCAACTGTAATATAATTATTGCTCTGTTCTTATGTGTTCAGTTAAGAATATTTTAATAATGCAAAAAAATTCATTTATTCTTCAAAGTACATCAAAGTGTAAGATATTTTACTGCATTTCAGTAGCTCGTGAACAAATTAGCATCCTTTGTATTGTTCTAAAAATATTGATTTTGTCAAATTGGTATAAATAGTGTTATTTTGGTACTTTTAAACATTATTAAAGTAATTGTGTTTTAAATGATAGAATTATTGAGGTCATTATACAAAATACTACTTTTTTTTGTCCTTGAAATGTTTTGAATTTTGTCATCTGAATAAAATGTTATTTTCAGTACACATTCTTTTAAACACTGCACTGCAATGAAATAAGATCACAATTAATACTAAAAACTGTGTTGATATAATTTGAAAATCCCACAACAAATGTAACAGTACAGAAATTTGTATGAATCTATAAGTTATAAAAGGTCTTATGAATGATTAAGAATACATAAATCATATAATAAGTTATGAAATGTTTTCATTGTGTGTGTAATAAAATACTATTACTTGATGTAGTCTAATTTTATTGGAGGGTTGCATAATTTCTTGAGAATCTTATACACTTGAAGGGGCAGTCAAACAACCCTTTACATACTACCCTCAATAAAACTCAAACAACCGTCAATCAAATTCAAACAACCCTTAATCAAACTCAAACAACCCTTTACATACTATCCTCAAACTCAAACAACCCTTTACATACTACCCTCAATCAAACTCAAACAACCATCAATCAAATTCAAACAACCCTTTACATACTATCCTCAATCAAACTCAAACAACCCTTTACATACTATCCTCAATCAAATTTTCATGTCATATGTCTGATTTGTGACTCAAGATGTGACATCACAATACCAAGTAGGTATACTGTCGATCTTAAAAGTTCTAATGCACCCAAGTTTCAATCCCCTCTTGTTCTCCTGACTAATTTACCATGGTCAACCTCAAGGGATCAGAGGGTACAACCTTGCTGAAAGTGTGTTTGAACATGATAAATGAGAGAGTACCATGGATTTAGACACACCAGTACTTACTGTGTTAAGAGAAGTATTTGTTATTAAAGAACAACCCGAATGATGAGGCAGAGATGTATAATAAGTTGTTTTCAAATCAAACTTTATTTAGGCTGATTATTAGGCTGTTTCTGATTATTACTGTTTAGCTTAATGGATTAGAGTCATGACACAAAAATAACCAAGTCATCAAAGTGTGTCCAATTGCACTATTTTTGATTATTCCAACTGTCTATGTCTTTGAGAGTAATCAATCAGTTGAATATAATTGATTAATGAAAGTGATGAATAATCGATTATCAAATTCCATTAATTGCCGAGCTCTACTTATAACAAAGTTGAATTTGGTAAAAATCACTCTCATTATTGTTTTATTTAATGATAAACTGAATTTATCATATTTAAAGAAAACTTGTTCTACCATTATTAAACTGAAAATTGTAATTACTCTAATTACTTTGCTACTGGTCCCTGCTTTCAGCTGAGTCATGTAACATAAAAGAAAAGTAATTGACATAATATTGTGTCTTACTTTTAACAAGATAAGAATTAACCAAGTTGAACTAAGGTACGCATAGCAGATTCAGAAGAATAAGAGATTAAAGGTAAAAGTAGTAATAAAAACCAGAACATTAGCTTAATATGGCCAGGTGGTTAGGGCACTCGACTCGCAATCTGCGGGTCGCGGGTTCGAATCCCCTTCCCACCAAACATGCTTGCCCTTTCAGCCGTGGGGGCGTTATAATGTGATGGTCAATCCCACTATTTGTTGGTAAAAGAGTAGCCCAAGAGTTGGTGGTGAGTGGTGATGACTAGCTGCCTTCCCTCTAGTCTTACACTGCTAAATTAGGTATGGCTAGTGCAGATAGCCCTTGTGTAGCTTTGCGTGAAATTCAAAACAAGCCATTAGCCTAAAAGATACAACTAAGAAATTATTGGAGTTAATACTTTAAAACATAAACCGAAGTATAATATAGAACATATCTGTTAATAATTTGACTGATAAGTTAAAATGCACATATGCCTATTTCACAGTCTCTCAAAGCATTAATGCTTTGAAGGGACTATAAATTTTAATTATTGATTTCATTACGTTAACTAACATGACAATTTGTAAACAACATGTAACTGAAGAATTGTTATTCTTTTCATATTTCCATTTCAACTAACCTGACTTTTATGTTATTGACATGGTTCTCTCGGAATGAAAATTGGTTTTTCATTTAAAGCAGTCTATAGAGATGAAAAAAAAACTGTTAGATTGCCTTTTTGAATAAAGTTCATGCTTATATCATTAACTCTGATCCAGGAGTAAACTATTTTAGACCTTCAATTTTTTCAGTGAAACTAAAAAATGATCCTACTCTTGGGCCTAGCACGGTGCAATGGCTAGAGTGCTGGATTGTGGATCTGCAGTTTGGTAGTTTGTGCACATTAATACCAAATAAAATATATCCTTCAAACTTTTGGTGCATCATAAAAGTGGTGGTCAGATCTCATTATTTGATTAGTGTATGTCAAGCTTTTGGTGCATTATAAGAGTGGTGGTCAAATCCCATTATTTGATTAATGTACATCAAGCTTTTGGTGCATTATAAGAGTGGTGGTCAAGTACCATTATTTGATTAATGTACATGAAGCTTTTTGGTGCATTATAAGAGTGGTGGTCAAATACCATTATTTGATTAGTGTACGTCAAGCTTTTGGTGCATTATAAGAGTGATGGTCAAATCCCATTATTTGATTAATGTACATCAAGCTTTTTGGTGCATTATAAGAGTGATGGTCAAATACCATTATTTGATTAATGTATGTCAAGCTTTTGGTGCATTATAAGAGTAGTGGTCAAATCCCATTACAGTACACCACCGATTTTCTGGCAACTAATGGTCCGGCACCTTCTTTAATCCAGACAGTGAGAGTGCACTTGAAATTTCCACGACCACCTGGGTGGCCACAGATATGGAATTGCATGTGGCGCCCACACTTTCGGGATGGGCTACTTACATTTTAAGTAGAAGTATGTCACTCTTTAATTGAGTTGACAGGTGAATTAATCAGTGGGATAGAGCAACGTACCTTTTTCACGAAACAAGAGCTAATGACTCTTCATTTGTTGTATGAAAAATTACACAGGGAAAGATTAAAGCAAATAAAACAACTTTGATTGGATGAAATGTTTAAAAACATAGGCAAGAAGAATGTGTGTCAGAGCAGTAGGCCTACATCCGATAATTCTGTGGCTTCAACTTCAAGTGTTCCCCCCTGCAACATCACAAATCCATGATGAAACAATCTACTATGAAACAGACAGTAATCCTGACAGCCCTCAACTTCCAGACCTTTGTGATTATCTCTACACTTCCAGTAAAATCCTAAAATTTGCCACTTTGGAAGTGGTACTAATGTAACATTGTTTGTAAGTACAGTAATTAATAAACCTGTATCATTTATACCTGTACTAATGTAAGTTTCTAGCAGTCCATGGTGCTTTAGAGACACAGGAGCAGTATAATTAGTGGGTCAGAAGTGTATTGTTGAATTATTATTATTATTACGTGACCTCTGTTGGTCCTGCAAAATGGATAATCTGGCAAGGCTCTGGAACCAAGGGTGCTGGAAAATTGGTGTTATGCCTGTATTTGATTAGCGTACGTCAAGAATTGGAATGGTGGTGGTGTTGATTAGCAGCCTTTTCTCTAGTCTGTAACTTCAAAATCAAGGATGGCTAATATAAATAGCTTTCAAGTAGCTTTTGCATAAAATTCAACAAACAAAACAAAATAACAGTAACATTTTTTTCTGCTGTAGATATTTAAGTTTTTATAAAGTTCCTTTTATTTATGTATATTTTATGATTGAATTTCAAACAACTAGCCTCAAATCAAGTACTTTACATGTAGAAATTCTATTTTAAAACTGACCTAAACACTTATGTATTGGCACTGATACCTGTAAAACTGTATACCTGAGGATCATTTAACTAATTACAATTTTCTGCTCATTTTCAATCATCTATAATTAAGAAGGTATATCATTTTAAAATTTTTGTACTGTTAAACAACTTTCATTATTAAATATATTGTGATTTTTGTAAAAATACACACCATAAAGTTTTAAAAGGTTCCATTTTATTTCTTAAATCAAAATATAGTTATTTTTCACAATTTGTGTCATCTTACCTCAATTCCAATAAATATGAGATAACAGAAGGTGAATTATGGACTCTAACAGCCTTGGAGACACTTAATCCTCTGGACTAGATGACTGATGGGTGACAACATTCTAGATAATTTTTGTAACTTGTCTTCAGATCTGTTGATATCAAGATGGTTAGTGTATATGTCACAATAACACAGACCTTAGTGAGAGCTTGGTGATGACATCATGATGATAAAGATCTCAGTGAGAGCACGATCTTGGCACAGCTGTCATCGAGGGCTTGCTGGAGTGTGTCATTGATGGCTGAATATGTACTTCATTAATATGTATTCTGTACAGGAAGACTTAGTAGTAAAGATGTTAGTCAAGAATGGAGTACCTAAGATTGTTGTTGGCCAGAATGCACTACACAATGTAAAAATTATTTTCATGTAATCTCCCATATAAAGGATTTATTATTTAAACATTCTTTATTCAAGACTATGTTTTTAAATCACCTGTTGAATGTTGTTTTTTCTCTTTGAAATGATCTGTTATCTTAGTTCTCAAACCTTTATTTTACAAGAATACTGTTGCAGAAATCCTGGTAGGCAAAAAATAAATTACTTCAAAACCATTTTCTAGATTGTGTGATGGTATTATTCTGGTATCGTTGTTCTTGTCATCATCCAGATACTGACAATTATCCATGACCATTAATTGGCTTCACTAAATATCTGGGTTAGACATATTCATCATCAATAACAAGAACAGCTGTATTTAAGTACCCGCAAATAACTCCAGAGCAAATGGGCTTGTGTGTTTTAAGATGCAAGTCTGTCATCATATGTGTTAAAATCCAAGGTACTGGGGAACAAAGCTGCTTATGTATGAACTTTTTTTTTGTTATTTCTTGATTGCAAATACAACTGAGGTGGAATCACTTATTTGGAATAGTTCCTTCACAAACATGCTTTTTATAGCTTTGCTCTAACAGCACTGTCTAACCCACCTGTTTTAGTTTTGGTAACAGCACCATCTGACATGTGTGTTTTTAGTTTTGTTAACAGCAGTGTCTGACATGCGTGTTTTTAGCTTTGTTAACAGCAGTGTCTGGCATGCATGTTTTTAGCTTTGTTAACAGCAGTGTCTAACATGCATGTTTTTAGATTTGTTAACAGCAGTGTCTGACATGCATGTTTTTAGCTTTGTTAACAGCAGTGTCTGACATGCATGTTTTTAGCCTTGTTAACAGCAGTGTCTGACATGTGTGTTTTTAGCTTTGCTAACAGCAGTTTCTGACGTGTGTGTTTTTAGCTTTACCAAGAGCAGTGTCTGACATGCATGTTTTTAACTTTGCCAACAGCAGTATCAGACATGTATTGGATTTTAGGAAGATTGTATGTTTTTTAGGCATGTTGAAAGCTGATAGAACTTTTTTTTCCTTTTGTCATAATTCAAATGAGATTGCAGTAGTGATCATTACTTAAAACTCCAGGATTATGAAAATTCACTATTGATGTGACTCTTACACTGTACTATTTAAAAGAAGTTTATTCTGTTACATTTCTGTACTTCTTCTTGTTTGTATTTCCCAGACATATGCTCCCAGGTGATATATTAATTTTATGAAGTAGTAGGTACACATTTACTGACAATTGCCATCACTGTTTCTCCTATTACTAAATAACAAACATTTCTGTGGGATATATTTGTTCTGGGTGTTCACAATTTTATGCTTTTTTTTTGAGTTGAAGGTGGAGGACCAGGTCACTACAAATCCATGACTTTCTGAACTCCAGTGGATGCAACTATATCCTCATTTCCTCTTGGTTATGCTTTTTTGGTTGTGTAAATGATCAATTTGAATTTACAGTAAACAATGTTTCTGTTGATGTTTTTGCTTACATTTGTTTTTTCGTGTCTGGGTTCCTGTATTCATTCAGAGTTACGTGGTCTTAAAGATTTCTAAAGTATGATGTACTTGGGTGTTATAGGATAAGCTTTTGATTCTACAATGCATTTTGTGGGTATTTGCCTCGCATTCGGTTTTGAGTGGCATTCTCAGTGTAGCTGACGATACTTAGGTCAAGACTACTACTACTTCTAAAAAATAACAAGTTGATGACTTCAACATTTCAAACATGCACAATAACTTATTAAATATAGTTAAAAGCAAGAATAAAAAGCTCAAACTTTCAATGGAACATACTGACTACTATTACTATCAATTTTGAGATTTCTGTAGACACCTTCACCATCTCCATCCATCAACACAAAGAAAACTTCAGCATCTCTACAGAAGTGTAAGTCTTGTATATCTGTGGCTAACTGTCAGAGACTGAATTCGTTGGTTTCACAGATGAAGCTTCAAAGTATGCCACCAAAAATTTGTGTTTGTGCCACCAGTTCACAGAATATTTTTGCAATGTTAACCATGACAAAAAGTGCCAAGTTCCTGTTTTGATGGAGAAATGTGTAGCAACTCATGTTACAGAGACCTGTGGTGCCATTTCTGAATGTAACTAAACCTGGAGACAGCATCATTCCATGCCAGTAGTTTCTCTGAACCTTTTTAAGGGTGAAGCAGTGCACTCCACCTAATATTGATACATTTAATGTTGCATGTCTTCCACCATGTCCAGGAGTGTAGTGCTGCTGGAGTGCACTGGAGCTCTGCTCTGGCACCTGAAATTGGAGCAGAGTCCTCTGACATTTCAAAAATTAAAACTGTTTATGTAAAAAAAAAATAAAAAATATTCAATTTACACCTGAAATTTTCTTTCATAACCAAACGCTTAACCAGAGATTAGTCTTTTTTTTTTTAGCAAATCATGTTGGCAGGGTAGAAGGTATGCAAGTCATTATAAAAATCAAGGTTGTTAATATAAAATTCAGTTAGAAAGATAGTACATTATTAAGATACGTGGTTTTAAAACTTGTTTTAATGTTGGTGATTTTTATTTGGTACACAGTTGTTGTTTTTTCCTTGCTGCTTAATTTATAGGAGGTTGAGATGCATATTTTCTCTTGCTAGTATATTAGTATTTAATATGGCTTTAATGTAAGTAGTCTCAAATAATTAATGTTGGGTGTATTTTCTTTATTTGAAATAGACCAAAAGTATTCAAGTTAACCTTTGTGATCTTTACCTTTATGGTGATGTCACGTGTCTGACAAATTTTGGCAGGGTTTCGGCACTACGAAATTTAGCAATACACCAGTCACTGTGTCTCTCACTATTCCCACATGTTTTACACATTTTGGGAGACCAAGTTTTCCAAGAAGGTTGCAATTGAAACTTCTTATGAACTAATGTCTTCATATGTAAAAATATTTCCTCCAGTTAATTTATACTTCATAGTGAATCATTCTAAATTAAGTTATGTAATTGTTACTATACCTTCTGTGATAAAGCACAACTTTGGAGTATATTACCATCGTCATTGTGACTTTGTACTAATTTTTGTGACACATTACTTAAGAAAACCAGTATTTCCATTTTCATTATAGAAAATTAGTTTGTACATTTTACTAGTTGAGTTTATTTGTTCTTGAATATTAATACACTCATTTTCCATCTCTTTAAGATGTAATAAACAGATATTTTCTGTTGTATACTACAGCAAAAAATACTGCATCTTAAAGAGGAGCAATAATAAACATTGTTGGAAATTTTCACAAAAATATATCCTTTTTGGTTGTATAACTTAAAAACCAATGTTGGTCTTTTGAATACATTTAGAAAGAAACTTTCATTAACCATAAATTAACCTCTTTTTTTTCTTTCTTATTACAGTGATAAGATATACTGAAGAGTGTAACTTTGAAAAAACGTTGTTTTTTTTTTCAAGGTTTAGTAACATTTGTGTATATCTGCTTTAAAAGTGCTTGTCTTGTTTATTGTAATAGTGAGAGATAGAGCATGTCTTGCTTACCAAACAATAATTTCACATAAAGTATTTGGAAACTTAAATTAATTGTTACCGTCTAGGCTGGGGATGTTGGTCAGACTGAAGAGGTAGAAGAAGAAAATAAAAGCCTTATTTGGACTCTAGTCAAGCAGGTACTGTAATTTTCTGTAGATAAAATTTGTTTTATTAATTACAAAATGTTAAATTTTTATTCTATTATATATATATACATGAATATGACTTAGATGGTTTTTCAAAATAATTCTCAAATTTCATATAAACATTCTTATAATTTTTTGATTTTGACGTACATAAAATTTTAAAATAAGATTTTTGAAGTTTTATTAGTTGCCCAATTTAGTACAGTTTTCAATACTTTGTTTTTCTTATAGAAATCTGCCATATAGTTTCCTACCTGAGTATTTTTCCTGATACGTACCTGCTGGTAGTGCATTTTCAGTACTTCATTTTTTAATGTTGTTTCTAACTTGAATAATGTAACCTACTTATACTTAATTACACTTAGTAAATGCAATTTCATTCACAAAGAAACAAATCCCATGAAGAGAATAAACCATACTTAGGATTGTGAAACTCGAAGCATTTTATCCCTTGTCAGCTAAGCTAATTTTGTTTTGCAGGTCAGACCAGGAATGGATCTTTCTCGAGTAGTCCTACCCACCTTTATTCTAGAACCAAGGTCATTTCTGGACAAATTATCTGACTACTATTATCATTCAGACATTCTAGCTAAGTAAGTCATTATTTAAGTGTTAAATTACTTTGAAAAGTAAGGACCAATATTTTAAGAATTGTTATTCTGCGATATTTTGTACTTAGTAGTTGTGGTTTTTCATTATAATTGTACTAGTTGAAAGAGGAGTAGTATATGAAACAACCAATTCAGAAACGTATAGTTGCCTCTCTGCACAACAAAGGGCTATTACCTCGCACCACTGCTATGATGATTTTTGCACACGCAACAAGCCTTGAACAAAAATCCCACATCCTACACATATTACCATGTACTATGCCAACCTATGAGGTAATCATCATTAGACGATAGCCCTCCACTGTTACAAGGGCAACAGTAATTCCCATGAAAACTAGCACTAGAAGAAAAACAGATTTATTCAGATGTCTTTTTTCCTTTGGAATTAATAGCATTTTTGTGCTTATTACTTTAAACATTCATTGTGATTCGCAGGGTAGTCTTTCTTTCCTTATTTTTTTATTACCAAATTTTACACATCTCATCTGGAACCTTTATTTGAATTATCTTTAATTTTATTTTTACTTTTAATTAAATTTTGGACATGTGGCCCATTATCTATGATAAGGTTTCTTTAACAGTGCTATTTCGTGTGGTTTTAACCCAGTATACAGGTTTTGTTAAGTATTTTTCAGTGTCATCATTAGAGCAATGACATAGACCTATGCACCATCATCTTACCAGGCTAATTATTGCTATATAAATAATAATAATAAGTCAGTTTTCTGTATGATATGAATTACAATTCTTGTTTCCTCATTTCTGACATCTCTTAAGATTCTAACATTCTTCAACAGGGTCATCCAGTACTGTAATGGTAACTGGAGGTACTCTGACAGTCAGTGCTATCACTGCAATTGTGCACCAGATGGTTGTTGCATTCTCATCCAAGATTATTGGCCTCCTATTTCTTTTACTTTAGCTGAGCCTGCCCCCATCTGTGATGTGTTTCACCCATGTTGTTTCCACCCATGCTTTTGCTTCTAGTTCCCTCTTCCTGATGAGGATTAGGTAATACCACCTTTGTTCTTCACTGCATGAATGACACGGGTATGTGTCTTTTGTTTTCTATTTCTCCACTTGTTGTTTTTTTTTGTGTTTTTTTGCTGAATCTTGGCTTACCTTGAGTTTCTTCTTTTAGCTTGGGAATCTCTTTTTTTGTTCTTTCTATTTCTCTCTATTTCTAACTCTCCACCTACTGGTCTTCATCTCTTACTTACTCAACATTTTTGCTATCTGTCTGCACTTCTCTTTCTTTTAGAGGCTTTACATCATGACTCTATCAGTTTTACTAGGGAAGCTTGCACCTACCTGTTTACCAGCTTGCCCTCAATTTTCTTTTTTCCATTGTGTCTATTTAATCTGGTTTCTTTGTTTCTGAGAATTAATTTGTGAGGATGCCTTACTTTCTGGTATTTGTGTTCCTCAGTCTTCTATTTCTTTATGGTGAGTTTTCTTTAGGGGTATTTCTTATACTTTGGAATTTTGAACTGATGAAGTTTTTCAGCAGTCATCTCTATTCACTTTGATTTTTTGTCTTTTTTTTTTTTTACCTAGGGGATCCCACTAAGTTTCTCATCCTCTACAGCATTGTGGGGTCACTCCCTATCCTATTCCTCTTGTTTCTAGTCAGTATCACCACTCTCTGAAGGCTGGCCATAGGGGATCTCGAAGGTAACTTGTTTTTTAGAGCTGGCCCTTGGATCCAGTCTGGTGAGAGCTCAGATCTTTCACTTTATTTGCCTGTGACTTCTTTTGCCACAGACACTAGGCTACTCAAGGATTTTTCCCTGTCCTTCCACTTTCCATCTCACCTGATTAGAATGTCATAGAACAATTCCTCGACCCCATTCTGAGGTTTTGCTTCTTGCCTTTGTGGGCATCCTGTCACAGATTTGTTTTCTTTGAACAAGCTTTGGTCTTTCTTCAGTTCAAGATGTTTTTTTTTCCTCTGTAGTGGGAATGTTGATAACCCATATTGAGGTTTCAGGCACTTTCTCTGGATCTTTATTTGTCTGCACAACTTTTAATTTTTTGGTTTGGCCACAATGGTCAAACACTCAATTCACAGCCCTACCATTTGAGTTGTATACAGCCCCATATGTTTTCCATCAGGTCCAGTTGGCTTTTTCTTGGAGGCTACATTCATGAGGTCTACTGTTTCACTACTATTTGTATATTTGGCCCCTACTTCACCCATTCAGTGTGGCTTCCACTCTTGCAACCTCTCTTCTCCTTCAGGAGTTGTCTCATTTGGGGTGACTGATTTGGCTCTCAAATTCAGTCTTGGCCATTCTCTATATCTCATTCACTTGAGAGTCTTTTTTTGAACCTCTTCCTTGACATCTTTGAGATATGGAGTTTCTGGTACCAAGGCTCTCATGTTTCCTTAATTCCCTGCATGAGAGGATTTGTCTCTGTTGGAAACTCTCTCTGTCTCTTCTTTTGAGTCTTTTGTTTCTTCAATATGCACCCATGTGGATCCCCGTCAGTAGATTCTGGCCAATCTTTACAAATGTGTCCAGAGATCTACTGTCTTCTTTTTACCTCTTGTTCTCATGGTAGTTCACATAACCCCACACAACCTTGAACATTCCTCTTCCCCCACCTCACTTAGATTTGCACCTGTTCAAAGCTCCCTAGGGCTCAACAGTAAGTCTGAAGTCTTATAATGTTTACATATGCAGGTTTTCATACCAGTGGTAAACATAGCACAGGTAATACATTGTGTATCTTTGGGCTTAGTGAAAACCTGACCTACAAACAAAACCTCTCAACCAGTGCCTCTGTTCAGGTAGGATGCAATTATTGACATCTGATCCATTTCTGTAGTTTAGTTTCCAGAAGAACTGTTTCTCAAGATCTGCATTTGGTTGTCAGTCTATTATGTCTCAGAAGTTCAGGCCCTAGTGGCATATCTACTAGCTCACCTAGACTGGATACTTTCCACATAGTAGTCTCTCTATCCTCTGGTGTTTTCAGTGGATTTGCTGTGGAAGTTCAATCATCATTGCCTTTCAGACTCCTCTTAACACCTACTTTCCACTCTTTTGGTGTCCAACCCAGATTCTACAGATCTGTGTCTAAAGTGGTCCAATCTCATTTTATAATTTCTTCCCCTCATTTGGGGGAGCCATCACTTGGACACCTCTTGCACTAGTTACCACAGATACTCCTTTCTCCCCAGAATGTGGACTGCCTGGGAGTGTGATTGGATGTTTTTTCCATTCAACCTCCCTTCCTGTGCAATTATTTTGTTTCTTTGTTTTGTATGGGCTGTTCCTTGTTATCTCATTCCTAAAGCACTTTTTATTGGCTGTTGACAGTTTGTTTTCTTGCCATGGGATTCCTCTTCCTCTAGATTTCCCCATTTGGTTGGTGTAATTCCACTGGTATAATACTAAGTGGATGCACTCCCTTGATAGGAATTAGGGATGGAATGTTACTGAAAGTGTAGTACAGGCTACTTCACTACACTACAAACCAAGCTATTCCTGGTGGTTAGGCCAGCCAGAGGGGTCACATTCTACTCGGGATGCAGGTCTGGAAGATATTCTTCCTGCCTCAGTTATTCTAATAAGTATTTCTGCATTATGGTAAAATCTGACTTATTCTCCTAGCCACAGTATGCTTTCATACTCAGCCCACCACCTGAGAGATAAGGGCTGGTTGAGCAATCTTACATTCCACCCACTTCTGCGACACTTAACTCTTTCCATATGGGCATCCTTTTCTGTGCGTGTCACAAGGTTTTTTGAGTTACTTTCAACATTTAATTAAGGTACTTTATCATCATGATATACGGATAAATTTGGTGTGAAAACTTAGCTAATAATCAAAATGTTAATATTATATAAGTTTTTAAGTTCTTAATTTTATAAGGCAATATAAAAAATTTATCAATTTTCCCTAGTATGAGGATTGTGACATTTTCTCTCTAGGCAGACCCTCTTCTCTAATTTATTTACCACCTCTCTGAGAAGTTTGGAATTTAATGTAAAGTACTCATTATAATATTATTATTATTCAGGCAAAGCATTATTTTTATGACATTCAATCTTATTTGGTTATAGAGCCATAAACTAGAAAATCAGCCTCCTCTAGCCACACCCATCTGTCACATTATCTCTATCACAAATTACCAGTTGTCTTATTATTTATAATCAATAGAAAGGCAGAATCTTAATCTATCAAATGACATGCTGTTCTCTGTACAGAGATTTTTTCTATTTTGTTTTGAGTTTAAACTTTATTCCCACGGGAAACATGTCAACAAGATTAGCAGAATTTTTTAATGACTCTTGTCGCATAGTTAGAAAGCCAGAAACATTGTGATAGTTTTCGGCATTGTCTGGTTTTTACATGTTGTTATTTTGTGTTCTTAGATGCATTATTTAATTAAACAAGAAATTATTTAATGCAGTAATACCATTAGTATGAAAAAGTAGGGTTTAAGTTTCATTGACAGTTGACAGCAAAAAAAAAAACAAGTAAATACTGTATTTCTTGTTTTTCATTTATTTGTTATTATAAAAGTAATTAAAATGTAAAAATTAGAAATGAAGAAAAATAATTATAAATTTTCACAAGGTACACTTGCTAGCAACATGCAAGTGACTTGTGCATTATATAATTCGATAGGGTAACGTGAGCTACATGTTTGCCTAGTGATTTACAACTTGTATGGAGGGAATATTAGTTATACATGGTTCAAAGAACAGTAAAAACAATAAAATTCAATATAAACAGATGTATACTGTTAAGAGTTTTAAGCTATTTAGGATAAACAAATGTAATTTCATGTTACAATTTGAAGTCATTCTAGAAAGAAAAAAAGGTAATTCAAATTTACTTCATATATTTTATGGTGGTTACGAGGCCAGTCAAATTCACCAACCTCATATACAGTTAGAGTACAGAAAATAACAAATAAAATATACGGTTTTGCTGAAAATAAATGTTCAAAATTTATTTAGGAGGTTTTATAGATTATGCAAATGAAATTTAATAATTTTCAATTGAAGAAAAGTAATTTTAATCTGAACATGAAAATCACTTTGCACTTGTAGCAGTCAACACCTTGACTATATATGTATAGATATATTCAAGGAGAAATTTTCACTGAAAATACTTCATTAAAAATTCTGATTTTTTGTCTACAAAGACTTAATGCTTACTAAAAACTTGCAAAATTTTGTGAAGATACACAAAAAATATTGGAAGTTATTGTATGGAAACTCTAAAGGTTAATTTGGGGTCATGAACTCGGTTGATTCGACTGAGCCCATAACAAAAGTGTTAAGTACCATGCAGAAGGTTATTTTGACAATGTATTAGATGAACAGTATTCCCTGCATGAAAAGTATCATGTCTCCTTCAGAGTGATGTACCACTAAGCTACAACTCGGTAGTGGGTGACACTCTATATAAGTTTTTCCCTTTCAGATGCTACAGTTTCATAAAAGTGCTCATCTTTGTAATTTCTTTATCTCCACTGGCCCTTCCACCATCTTATTAACATGGGAACAAAGGCTTATCCTTGATGAGGTAAAATATATATATACACTAGAAGTGGGAATGAAGGGTGGGAGGTTGTGCAGAGAGACAAGTATCTATCTAAGCACAATTTTGAGGTGAGGAAAATGTTAACTTCAGAAATGTATAAGTAGGGTTTATAAAAGTTCTCTTATTTCACTTTGTTCTTATTATATTAATGCTTTATTTGTTACTTATACAATTTAATTAGAATACCAAAATATTTTCTTCATATTTTACATCTTTTCACATGTTAAAGTTCCTGACAAAAAAAAGTCTCTTGGTGACATTCCAAGTATATTTTAGTCTAGTGACACAGTCAGTAGAAAAATAATTTATTTCATTTACGTAAATTTGTTCAAGATAACTGTTCACTTTTAAGGTATTGATTTAACAAAAAAATTTTTTTTTGTATTTTTTACAAATTTTGAGATATACTATCAACTCGAAAGTGTAAGGTAAATAAAAATGGCTTATGGCAAGGTTTCTTGAATTCCTTACAAATAAACTCAATACTGCACACAGTTTCAAGAAGTTGTTAATTTTATTTTTCAAACAATAATAATTATAACAAATAGTTTTCAATTACCGTTTTCACACAGAGCTGTACAAGAAGATGATCCATTCACAAGAATGAAGACAGTTGTACAGTGGTACTTATCAGGTTTCTATAAGAAACCTAAGGGATTGAAAAAACCATATAATCCCATTCTTGGAGAAACATTCCGATGTTACTGGATAAACCTTGAAAAAGATAGCAGAACCTTCTACATCGCTGAACAGGTTATTAATAATAACATGTATATTTATTGATCTTGTATTTATTTTAATGTTGTTGTTAAAAATTCTCTTAATTTTGCTTTGATTACTTTTTTCCTGTTGTTTTTCATTCTGCAACAAGACTGTAATGAAACATGAGAAAAGGTATTGCATAACCAGCAGTTTCAAGTGATGATAAGAATAAAAGTTTGATACTTAATATAAGTCTCTGTTTCTTGTTACAGACAACAAAACTCAAGATATTGAGAGTAGAGGTAATTGGAAAGTTAGACTGCATGAGGAATAGCAAAAATCACAACTTGTTTGTTTCTGATACAGTCTTACCTTGTCTTACACAAAATTATCTCAATCTTCTTCTGCCATCTAAGCATTATTAATACATTTTTTTAAATCGGTGCACCAGTCTATGTACTCCATCAATTTGGCACCATTTCTGAACATGTACATATCATGTGACTACTCTCCATCAGTAGTATTGTTCAGTTATATTTATTTGTGCAGCTAGCTCTCTCTGCTATTCCTGTTCAATCTTCACTTTCTCGATTCGCACTGCATTGTTCAGATGTATGTTTTTTTCGTATGTGGCTACCATTTATATATGTGCTTTTTTGCCATTTCAATTTCTTCTGTAGTTTTACTTTACTGTGTTTGCATTTAATTCTTATTACTGAATTAAAAGAGATTTTAATATGTATTTGAGATCAACTTATCCACTACGGAAATTCTCATTGCAGTCGAAAATGCTACTGGTATACCTTCTCAGGAATCTAGTTTGACTTTATCTGCAGTGAAGGTACAGGCCTCAATTTGCAGGGAGCTAGATTTATATTTTCAGCCAGCAATTTCTTCTTCATTTCAACATGACAATGTTTCTGAAGAAGAGTACAGTCAATGAGAAAACAACTTGCATTCTCTTTTTCTGTCACCTTCTTATTTTGGCCTGTCTCACTCTACACCTCTTCAGGAATTTTCACCTTCCACCAGTTGCCGTGCCACCATATCATTCATTTTTGGCGGAGAATTGTTCTTCTCCTCCTTTCTTCCTATTGCTTCCATTTCTCCCAGGGAATCTGTCATAAGTTTTTTCACGTCTGGTTGATATACCCATGATAGGCATGGCTCAGATGCCCTTATATGGCTTTATCCTTATTTACACAGGGGAGGATTAAGTATTTCACGTCACCAGTGCTCGGTCTTTGGGTTGTTATTTATATATATGTCCTTTGACATTTAAATTCTTTAGATGAATTGTAAGTTAGATATTGATTATTATTGATTATTGATTTAGGTAAATTTAATCAATTTTGCACTTTGTTAATATTACTTACTTTGTAGACTTGGCAGATTTTGATTATTAATGTATTTTCTTTGTAATCTTAGTTCGTTTGCACAATTGTTTGTAAGTTGCATATCATTACTACTCGTATTATATCATTCAATGTTCTATTTGAATAATTTTTTTCGTCATTGTTCACTACGTGTCTTATCCTAATTTTTGAGATTGTAGGACTTGAATCTTTTTTTTGCTTGGTTTCATCATTGACATGTTCATTTCACGTTTGTAGAGGTGAGCTTTGCTTTTGCTCCGTTTCTTACGTTCTTGATATTAGAAACCTAATTTTCTCCTTGCAATCTACAGTTTTGGGTTCTTCCCCACAGTGCCCACATTGTTGATAGTTATTTATTGCTCTGACTCAAGTGTTTCAGTTCAGGGCCCTAACATTCGCACCAACCTCAGCTCTTTTAGTGTTTTGTCAGTGTATAAACTCTTGCCTGACATCTTCACTCTCTGAGTCTTTGCACTCTTCTTTCTATGGATGAATAGCTCCTACTTGCTTCTTCCCATTCACAGTCCAGAGACCACACTAATCTGCTCCTACAAGAAGCAACATGGGTGGGATTCCTGATGATAATGGGGAAGTCTGATCTTACCTCTACTCAATACCCCATTCATTTGGGGGGTTTCTTCATTCCAATTTCAGTTGGGCCCAGCCTTTCCCCTTTGTCTTTGGAGCAGACAGTTCACAAGTCCCTCACCTTGCATTTCTTTATGGCTTGAGAGGTTCTGTCTCTTTGAGGATGTGGGCTTCCTTGGAAGCTCTCATTCCCATGGGTCAGGCTCATTTGCATTCTCTTCAGTGGACACTCCTAGGTCAGTGGAACTTCTCCTTGAATCCCTTGGATCAACCTTTTACCCTTCCTTCACCAATCACAGCTGACCGGGCTTGGTTAAACACAGACCAGACCATGGCAGAGGTGCCACTTACTCCACCTTGTCCAGATTTACATCTGTTAGTGGACTCATCTTTAGAGGGTTGAGGTTCTTACCTCAACTCCTGGGAGATTTCTGGTCTATCAAGGAGTCTTCTCTTCATATCACCAATTTCAAGCCTTTGACAGTTTATCAAGCTCTATCCTACTTCCTTCCTCTCCGTGGGGGGGGGGGGGGGTAGTCATGGTACATTCCGACATCTCCACAGTGATCATTTATATCACAGGGTAATAGGATACCAATTCCAGGTCTTTGTGCTATCAGATCCTGGATGTCCCTTCTGGGCCATTTTCCCGGTTCCCTGAATCTGGTTGTGGATCAGTTATCTTCTACCAACAAGATTCTACTCACAGAGTAGTCCCTTGTCCTACAGGTCTTTAGGTGAGTGTGTTCTCAGCTGGGAACACCTCATATATGCCTTTGACACCCACTGGAACACCATTTGGTCTCTCTTTCCACAGCCACTAACTCCGAGTGTGGCTGCATTCTGTCAAAATTGTAGGGGTCTTCACATCTATGCTTACCCTCCTATTCAACTCTTTTCCAGAATTCTATCCCTATTCCAAACCACTCTGTGTTTTAGCCTACTTGTGGCTCCGTATTGGCTGGTGCACCATCATTCCCACTGCTCCGGCCTTTACTTGTACAACTTTCACTACTATTACCTTTGTCTCATTCCTATTCTGTCAACCACAGTCAAACATTGTTCCTCCAGATGTCACCACACACTGGATTCTTGTATGGCTTTTGTCAGGTCCATTGTGTTTAGTCCTTTCCCCCTATCTGTGATGGTATACCTTCTGCCTTTGGTCTCTTCAATGTGGTTTTCATTCTTGTCACCCTTTCATTCCTAATTATTTTTCCCAATTCTTCACTTGGTTGTTTGACAATGGCTTGTCCAATTTTACTTTGTCTAACTATTGGATGGCCTTGTTGAACACCTTCTGTTTCATCTGATTTTGTCTTCCTAGATCATTTCCCTTCTTTTCTGCTCCTTTTGAGTCATACATCTTCCATGTTCCTTTGATTTGCCTGATTGGGATCTCATTGTGGTCCTTTATGCCTTTCCCATTCTCCTTTTGAACCTTTGTCTTTGTGTTACAGATGGAGCTAGCTGCACGTGTATAGGTAGCACAGTACTATTAGTGAAGAGTAGTCACATGATATGTACACATTAAAAAATGGTGCCAAATTGATGGATAAATAGACTGGTGCGATGGTCGCAAAAAAATTTTTAGCAATGCTTAGAGGGCAGAAGAAGATCGAGATACCTATCAGAAATATATTTTGAGTGTAAGAAAAATGTTTACATTTATTTAGTACATGGTTTAACAAACCTGCTAGTCAGGTTTGTATTTTGAAGGGTATGTCAACTGTATGTTAAAATCAATACTGACAGCTTAGAAGTTTATTAATTTCCTCATATTTCATTTTTGGAGAAGAAAACTTTGGTATAAGGACAATTTTTATTTGACCATATTATTTTAGGTTTCTTTTGTTTTTAGGTGTCTCATCATCCACCTGTTTCTGCATTTTATGTCACAAACAGAAAAGATGGTTTCTGTATCAGCGGTAGCATTTTGGCGAAATCTAAGTTTTATGGTAAGATTCTTCATTTATACTTGTGACAAGCCCTAAAATTTCTAGAGATAAATTCCTTCTTAGTAATATGCAGAAAAAAACTTGTTTTTTTTCTGTTAAGAAATGATAATGATTAAAGTAAAATTTTAGTCAAGAGATTTTAAAAAAAATTTAATATAATACAACAGGTCATATTTTACGTTATGTACCTCAAAAACTTTAAGATTGTGGAGTTAATTTGGAAACTAATGTTGAGATGCATATTGTTAATTTCTATATTGAGCCTTAATATAGTGGCACAGTGGTATGTTTGCAGGCTTGTACTGCTAGAAACCAGGTTTCGATACCCGTGGTGGGCAGAGCACAGATAGCCCTTTTTGTAGCTTTGTGCTTAATAACAAACAACTCTTTCTTTTTTTATTTATTTATTTATTATTATGGTTGTTACAAGATTGGTCAAATTGACCAATTTCATATAAAGTTAGGATAGAGAAAATAACAGATAAAATATAAAGTTCTACTGAAGAAAAACATTTGATACTGATTTAGGATGTTCAAATGAAGAAAATTATTTTTAATCTTAACATGAATATCACTTTGAACTTGAAGCTGTCAACACTCTGACTTCATACGTTCATTAACAAATCTTGAGTAAAAATACTTAACTGAAAAACCTGATTTTTATATACAAAATACTTGCAATGTTTACTGAAGGCAAACCAAATTGTCTTCTTTTTCATAGATTTTTGTACCTGTTTTCTTTTAGTCAAATAAATACATACATGATTAGATAGCTGCTTTTAAGTGTTGCGATTCTCTTTTTAACCATAACATTAAATTTTAATAATTGAATGTTAAATGGTGTTTTGGTTCCCAACCATCCCTATTATTGTGGAACACACTGAATTTTAAGTCTGATTCTCATGTCCAATTCTGACCTGTGGCAGGACATGGTTTAACCCACAATCTTGATATATAACTAGTAGTTCTTGTGAAATCTTTTGTTTCCTTTGCTGTAACAGTGACTGTTATTCCAGAGAGTTTGAGACATAATACAGGTGCTCTTACAATGTGACCTTCTGGCTATTTGTTCTTAATATATGGATCAGTTGTGAATCTGATGTGTAGTAAAGCAGGTAATTTCTTTATCTTTGGCCATTTCTTATTCAAACATAGTTTTTGGTCACTTGTTGTAGATGTTGCCGAGTTATTTGAACTATTTTTGCTTCAAGTAAAATCACCCGTTCAGAACATGCTTTTAATTGTAAAATCATTGTGTTACATCTGGTAAAAAAAAACATTTCAATTTTTTGTAAAAAATCCAATGAAAGATCTGAAGCTTTGACTTTTTCTTTTATCACTAAAAATAAAGTAGTAAATCACAATTCAGTTTTACATCTATGGAATATGAAAACAAATATGATGATCAATGTCAAAGTACAGGTACCACATCTTGTACACCACCTAAGAAATAGGTCAAAAGATTAACAAAATTTCAAAGTGCTTAGGTTTGTGGAGTGTCAAGCAATGATTATAAAGCATTTTGTAATTTGTGCCAATGTGAATGTTTTGTAGGCCATGGTGATCACACTGATTTCATCTTGAAATATTCTAGTAGTGAAAATCAGCACCAGAAGAAAAAAAACTACAGTAAGAGAAAAAGAATTTCCCAGTTTTTAAAACTCCTAATGACACTTACTGCTGTAGAGGTGGTGATTGTTTGTCACAACACCAGCATTGTCACTTGTACAATTCTGTGGTCTGTTTGAAAAAGCTACTGTTAGTTGTCTTACCTTGTTCAGGCATAGCCAAAAAAATATTTACAGATAGAACGAATGGTGAGGCAATTATGAAAGGGTTTCTGCACCAAGCTTTTAAGAGGAACCACCCGGAGCCTTGGAAACAAGTTCTTTTTTTTGGCCAGACATGCCTCAAACAAGGATGATATATAAAGTATTTTTGAATTATCATTGTTTTTTTCATAAAGGAAAAGCTATGCAAATTAAATATGTTTAATTCAAGGAAAAATTATAAAGATGCTCAAAATGTGACAGATTACTTAAATATATAGGTGTTTCAGTCATAAATGTTTTCTACTCTTCTGATGACAATTGTGCAGAGAATTTTTGGTGTATGCAGAGCTGTACATAAACCTATGCAAAAATACAGTCCGCTTATTTTGCCATCTGACTTTACAACATATTCAGTGCATAATACAGCAAATTCAGCCTTCTATAAACTACCTGTGACATGAAAAACAAAGTGATGATAATTTATAATCACTTCTAATACTAAAAGGGTAAATAAATTTAAAAAAGTTCTGTGATTTTGTTAAATGGGTTAATCTGCTTTATCTGTCTGTGTGATAGTTAACTTTGTGTAACCTGTGTGAGGAGGAAACCCACTCCCTAAAGTTACTCGTGCTTTGTAACCTTTTATTTTATCTGTACTTAATCTTGTCATATGTTGGGAACATCACCTAGCTGAAGTGTGAGGAGGAAACCCACTCCCTAAAGTTACTCATGCTTTAAAACCTTTTATTTTATCTGTACTTAATCTTGTCATATGTTGGGAACATCCCCTAGC
>NW_013667039.1:79862-85280 GCF_000517525.1 Limulus polyphemus
TAGAAACCTACAAATGTAGAGGTCTAATGGGTCTTCTACATTTGTAGGTTTCTACAACAGGCAGTTGCTGTCCATTTGAAACTTAGATTCATTGATTAAATATACATAAATAGAGATTCTTGTTCTGGTAATGGGCAGGTAAAATACTGGCATTTTCCATCTGCCACAAGGCATTCTTCTAATGTTGTTAAACAACCAAAAATCCCTTGTATATTAAAATTCTACTTGATGATATAAATGGGTTCTTGTAGTTTTTATTGTTAGCCCTTATAGTTACACTGTAGCAACAAAGACTACCAAACAAGATAGGTGATTGAGAAGAAAGTGCATATTGTATCTGTGATATTATATTTAGGTCAAACAGATCTTCCTTCAAACAATAGATAGGTCTACTGAATAACAGGAGATTCGAAAAGATGTCTAATGCAGTGTAGTTATGAGTTTATGAGAATGAGTTAGAGAGACTGGACACAGTAAGTGTATTTGCTTGTTTGAAAAAAGATGATGTCTTTATTGGATCTACTACCTCATCATGTTCTGTGTGATTTTAAACCCAAGAGACGAACTTTGAAGTTCCAGAAGAATGGGTAAAGCATTTGGCATCACCTGATAAGTATTTGTGGTTGTCTGTTAGCCGACCAAAACAATAGGCAATGTCACACTTCAAATAACAGTGTGAAAAAAAAGGCTAAAACTACAGCTTTAAGTTAAGAAATTCAAACTTAGTATTTTTTTCTATACATCAGTAGCTCAGTTTTGATATTTTTGGCCCATTAGGTTATTTTGGTATTATTTGCACCTATTGGAAGTGCTTTTAGTTTGGCTACACGGCTGTGTAAGCCTTCTGTTCACAATGGAATTAGATATTGGTGGTGTTTTGGTTGCTTAAGTTTTTTTTCCCAATGTTCTAGAACAGAGGTTCTCAAAAGTATTTTTTTAAGACCACCAAAATTTATTTTTTATCTCAAAACACAATGGATGCTTCTGCTTCCTTTTCATAATTATGCAGTATTTTCATGAAACACCTAAAGGGAACTTATATTCCACAGATTGAGAACTGCTGCTCCAGAAAAATAGTTTGGGCCAAATTTATATTTAATTTGTTTGTGTGTGTTTCATTATTTCCACCCATTAATAAGTCCTTTTTTGTCTTTCTTCTGTACTAATTTATTAATGTTTTTTTTTCCTTTTTTAAAGCTTGTATTGTCTTTCTGAACTTTAAATCAGATACAAAATAACATGCTTATAAACCTTGTTCACTGTTACAAAAGTACATTTTCACAAGAATACTTGAAATGGAAAACATATAATCATACCTGTAGTATTTCATATTAGAGAAATGAAACAAGTTTTACAGCTCCATACGTATTATTTAGTCAGAGAAATGGCATTATTGTAAAGAATGATGACCTACAAACTGTTATTTATTGTTGCTAAAACTAAAAGGCTATCCAGGTATGATGAAGTGTTTTTCACCACATCATTAAAATTCAGTGACATTTTTATATGAATTTCTGTGGAGAGAAATGTTCATAGAAGCTAATATTTGGGATGATAATCACATAAACTGCAGCTTTTTTTCCACATTGCTTCTAATTTGTCCATCATGTTTTCAATGTCAGAAGTACCTAATAATAGCATTTGAGATCTACCTTTTGTCTTTTCAAAGTCACTGCCCAAGATGCCTTTTGTTATATTAACCATAACGTATTATTTGCAATAGTTTTGAATTTTGTTTCGTAGAAATATGTAGTTCACTGATATTAAAGGGAAAATACGTTTTCCTCCAAATTTGATTGAAATTTAATCAAAGATTTGTTGTTGGAGTTTTTCTGAAATTTTGTAAGATTAATTAATATCTAATATATTACTGTATTAATCAGTATATGGGGTGCATTTAGTGTCAGTGCATATCTCATCATACGATACGTATCTAGATACAGAAGTTTTACCAATGATTTGTTACAAAGTTTGACAGTTTTGTCTGTAATTACTAACATTGTCTTATTTAAGTGCTTACAGTTTACAGTGCTTTTTCAAGTTTTCAGGTTTGATCAACTAGATAGCAGCTGGCAAGAGAAATAAAATAAAAAGTTAATATTTGTTTATCTATTTTGTTATTGTTAATTTGTTACGTTACTTTGCATGTAATGTTTTTGATAAAATGAATGAAGACAACATGTAGTACTCAATACTCATCTTCCTTTATTGAATCATTAATTTTGAACAAAAATACTTTATTAGTAATTTAGATTTTTTTCCGTACAAAAGACTTGTAATGTTTACTGAAAGCTTTCCAAATTTTGTGAAGATACATAAGTCATATTGGACGATGTTTCGATACATTCATATCATGGCTTCACGATACAATACTCGTATCGTATCACTGTATTGCCACACTTTTAGTATTTAGGTATATTTTCATACATCTATGTACAATATTGATTGTTTTCTCTTTAGAAAATATAGAAACAAAATGTTAATTAAAATGTAAATTTTTGCATTACCTTATACTGCCTGTATGATTAAATTCTTATCATTATGTATGTAAAAAAAGGTCAACAGAATGCACCATTTCAGGTTTAGCTTTCAAACCTTTCCCACCCACTTATGCTGCTGGAAATCGGATTTCAATATCCATGGTGGGCAGGGTGCAGGTAGCCCTTTGTGCATAATAACAAACAACTACAACAACAAAACTTTCCCAAGGGGATGCACCTCCATACCCCAACCAGTGGGAGGAGGAGAGCTTCCACCCACACCCTTCCCTTGTGCATAATTCAAATTCATGCCTAGCTATGACCTTGAATATCCTGTTAGTTCTTTGTTGTTGAATTGAAGCTAATTTATTGAATTTTTATCATTTATTCTAAGTCAAACTAAAGTTGACACAGTACTCATTAGGTGTGCCTTGCCAAATTGAAACTGCTGTTTGTCAGTTGTTTCTTGTTAAACTGACTTTATTGCTTTTGTTTCTTTCTTATTAGGGAACTCCTTGTCAGCCATTCTGGATGGTACAGCCCGTTTAACTCTTCTGACCCGTGGAGAAGACTACTTGATAACGATGCCATATGCTCACTGCAAAGGCATTTTGGTGGGAACTCTAACTATGGAGTTGGGTGGCAAGGTCACAATCTTTTGTGAAAAAACTGGTTATCGAACAGAACTAGAATTCAAACTAAAAGTAAGCATACTTTTGTGTTTTTAAATTAATCATTTATTTTTAATGGTGAAGTGGATTGTAAATTCTCACCAACATCACACCTTTTTATAACTTTTTACATTTAAAAATGTGGCCATTAGTAGGTGTATGACAGTTTGCAGTCTTCTTCTGGAGGTTATACGTTTACATATTAATGTTTGACTGCCCAAAGAGTTAGTTGTTGATTTAGTAATATGATAGAATTGAAGTTGGATGTTCAAACCAATTACAGAAAAGTGGAATAGAGGATTATTTTCACTTGTATATTGTTAGTTGTAATGTAGTGAAAAGGTAATTCAGAGAAACATTATCTTGTAATGGAGGAATCAACATCCTACAAACCCAATAAGTGAAGTTATTTCCCCTTATTTCAGTGTTTTTTTTTAATATGTGCAAAACATATTTAGCTGCAGGTAAAACTAAGGTAAAGTGACACTTAAGTTCAAGGAAGTACTTATTAATTAGTGAAACTTAATGTTTTGGCTATACCAAAAAATATTCTGTCATAATAAATTAATTATTGGCAAGTCATTTGCATCATGCATTTTTTTTTTTGCTATAATAATATTTAAGAGTGTCATTTGGAACCTAGCAGTTATTAGATTAATTAGTATAAAAATGTTACTTTTAACTTAGTACTGTTGTGGGTCAGCATTAAATTTATGGACTTGGGTTTGATTCCCCCAAGATTTCAGATATCTCAATGTAACTTTGTGTTGAAAATAAACAAAAAAACTTTTCAAGCTACAATAAACCAGTGAATGTTAGCTAAAACATTCACTATAAACTAGCATTTGTTTCTTTTGATTTCATTGACTTAACATCTCCAGAAAACAAATGTCTGTGTAATTTAACATAATTAATATCTAGATATGGTATAATTTCTTTGTCACATAATTACTTGTTTTATTGTGTAGAAAGTTTGACAACTGTATTTCGTCACCGCTCTTTTGTAAAACATAATGGTATGTCAAATAGTTTTTGCTATACTTGAACATACACTAACTCTATTTTCTGTTCATTGAATTAATAATGAAAAATGGTGAATTATTTTAGGTGAAAATTACATTATTTTATGCAAAGTTTGTCATTTTTATTTAAAATATTATTACCTTCAAGTAATACCTCCATACAGTTATTTATGGTTTCAGATGAACAGAGGCAAATTACTAATAAAATGTATAATTCAACATGTCTGCTGCAAAATAAACCCAAAATTAAGTTTAAGGTGTCATTGTTGCAGGCAAGTGCTCTTCTGTAGATAACACAACACTATTATTGTAACATAATAAATTTCACAATATTTTTCTTACAGAAAGATTGCACTTGTAGACTTTATATTACATATACAGTCATATACAGTTGGTTTGTAATCTTTTTAAAGTTTTTTAACTAAAAGAATCAATACTTACACCATGGGTTCTAATGTTATTTTAGTTTCATTACCAATTTTTTTAACTATTGTCACAAGTTTCCAAAAAAAAAGTATAAAGTAATTATATCATAACTTTTTGAAGAAAATAATTTATGTGAGACAAATGTTCATTCATTCTCAGAAAAACATAAGGATAAAGAAAGCATTTGTCACACATAAATTGTTTTATTTGTAAAATAATAATGCCTGCAAACATCCTCAGGAGAACACTATACACTTTAAATAAATAATTATAATTCCAATACATACATACTTCTTCTCCCACTTATAGCTATTACACGATTGCCAGAGTGTCTTCCTTTGCCCATCTATGATCGTTCAGGGATATTTTGAACATTCTCCGTGTTACCTAGTTGATTTTTGTAAAAAAACAAATTTATGATTGGCAAGTTGATTTATGGTATGAATTCCTGAATTATTATTGCTGGCATGGAGCCAAATTGGGTTTCTCTTATCCCATCTCTGATATCTAGCATCCCACAACAATGGGGGAAGAGTCATTCTTGGTTGAGACTGTCGGTGATCTTATTCATAGTGAGATGGAGACAAATATTTGGTTCTGTGGTGTTCCTCTGGAGGGCCCTGAAGCTGCAGGTAAGGGCGATTCTCAACATTCTGGAAATAATTTAGATCTTCCTTTTCCTGCACTTTCTTTTAGTCTGTTGGCTTTTCAGTCTCTCTGTTGGACGGTGGTGAGTTTACTCACTTGCAATGCTGGAATCCGGGGTTTTATTCCCTATAGTGGACACAACGGATAGCCCAACGTTGCTTTGCTGTAACA
>NW_013667039.1:85432-90125 GCF_000517525.1 Limulus polyphemus
CTTTGCTGTAACAAAATAAACTTACCTGACCAAATATTGTTTTGATCAATGGTAATCAGCACAGTCTTTAAATGATATATAAACTAAAAATGCAACTCTAAAATCCAACATCTTGATTTTCTTTCACTTCACTTTGTTGGTAAATTTTCAGGATCACCAACTTCTTTGATGATGAGCTGAAACCATTGTTAGCATGCACATTGGTTCAGTTGTTGGCTTCTACATTCATCCTTGTTGTCATTGGTGTCTCAAACTTCATCGGCTCCTATAGGGGGTCATAGTTCCACTCCTATTCGTGGTTCCCGACCACTGATATCAGCCCCTTGGTACACAGAATAGATTCTGTCTATATCTAAGGGTTCTACTGCTTGGTTGGATTGCCATCAGATATTATTGTATATCTTCAGGGTCTGTGGGGACTCCGCTCCAAGAATTTGTGGATGTGTGGTAACCTTAACCAAGGATCCAGAAGAACTGCAGGTCCTTGAGTCAGGATTTACTATTCAGTTCATATCTTACCTCTATTATCCACCCAACCTGTAGGGTTTCTGTCTCTCACAGATCATTGGGAGTTGAAACTTAGTTCTAAGGCTATCAGAGTTTGGTTGGTCTGAGGGTAGTGACTGAGCTGTGCTAGTTTTTCCGCAGTTTTATTCCTGTTGGTTGTTTGTTCTATAAAGACAGGAGATTGGGGTCCAGTCATTAATCTTTCTCATCTATATCCATGCCTAGATTATCCAAGATTCACACGTTACTCATTCATCAATCTTAGTTGACTTTTTTTTTACTGGGACTGTAGCTGTCCACGTTTGCTGCAGTCGGCTCCTGTCTGCACATTGTCATAGTGTTGGAGTACCACCACTATCGGTGTTTGTTGTGCATGAGGGTCAGGTACTGCTGTTCCAGGTTTTTACCTTTGGACTCGCATCTGCTTCACATGGGTTCTGCCCTATTGTACAGCTTTTCTCCTTACTTCCATTCCATTGCACTGTGCACACACCATTTCATGGACAAGTGGTTTCTGCTGGCACTACCTCATCAATTGTCAGAACATCACATCCTGATTCTACTTTCAGAAACGACCAAGGCAGGTTTCATTTTAAAGGCTGAGACATCTATCCTTTCTCCAATTCCATATGTCATCAGTCTGGGTAGTTTTTTATTTTTCATCTCGTCTCTCAGTTGGGCTGAGTTGACTCCCATCTGGCTCAACACTATGGAATAAGACGTCAGACTCTTACTTACATCTCCTTCTCCCATGCCACGGATGGTTCTTTCTCTTCTTGGAATGTGGACATCGCTCAAACCCCTTATGCCTTTGGGACAAGAGTAAGATCCTTTTAATGGTCTTTATGTGACCAAGTGATCATAAAAATCAGTTCACTGTTTTTTTTCCCAGTTTCCTTAGTTGGGTTCATTCTTCGATCTTGAGGGGTTGTTAACTTGGGACACTCCTACGATATGGGTTCCTCTACCGCCACCTTGTCCAGAGATTCATCTTTTCACGAAATGCCTTGGTTCATGGATGGGGTGCATATACCAACAATCAGGAATTCCAGGATCTATGTATGGACAAAGAGACTTCCCTACAATGTTTAGTCCTTCTTACTCTTCAACAGGCAATGAATGCCTCATTGTCTGGGCTTATTAACCCTTCAATTATGGGTTGGGTGGAATCCATACAGCTCATAACCACAAAAGTATCCATTAGAGTAATTATACTCTGATTTTTGATGATGTATGCACATGTTTATAAACTTTTGCAGGTTATATGTAAACATTACAAGATTTCTTACACAAAAATATCAGGTTTTTGAATTAAGTATTAAGATTTTTTAATTAAAGATTTTCTCATAAAATGTTTTTTTTTCAGAATGTTGATTATCTATCATGCAGAGTAATTTTGATTTTAAGATTAAAAATACTTTTATGCAACAGAAAATTTTCAAATTTCACATGTAAAACCTTTATAGCCTCCACATAATTATCAAATGTTTTTAAGAAAAACTTTATATTTTATGTGTCATTTTCACTGTTGAATCAGAATCTCTGTACGTGTTCAGTAGATTTGATTAATCTCATAACCGCTATAACAAATTGAAAAGTAATTATAAATTATGCTTTGTTTTTCTAGAATGACTACAAATTATAACTTGAAAACACAAATTTTTAGTCTAAAATAGCTTAAATGTCATAACATTATACATTTATATATATATTTATTATTTTTATCATATTGACCTTTCAGCCATCGCTGTTTAACATCACAGAAATTACAATGACGTGGTGCCCATGCACTCATGTTACTGTATCCAAGAATATAAAAGTGACCTCTTAGTATTTTGTAAAATACAGCCACATTTGAGATGTAATACATTATTACTATATACAAATAAGTTTTGAAACTTATTTTTCTTAAAACATAGAACAGTAAATAAAGAATTAAAACAAACAATTATCTTTTCTAGTTACGACCTTTGTACTCGATTGCTGCTTATCATAGGTTGCACATGGAGGAAGTGAAATTAAATGTTTTAAGGTTTTTTATATATACAGTTGAATAACTAAAAAATCATAAATTACTATATCAATATCATAGAATTCCACTATAATTTATCAAGTTTAGTAACTAAGCTGTACTTGGGTCTAAAAATATGAAATTTCAAACAGGCTAAAGACTCAACAGCACAAATGTTTGTCTCCAAAGAAAGAGACAGTGCTGTTGTATTTGAAAATGGCTGAGAAAACCACTTGAGCGACATTCTGAGATTTGGATTGGTTATTCACGTGTTATGTATATAGAAGTAAGTGTATATAAAGGACCTTTTCTAAAAATGGAATAAGGTGAGCAGGACCACTGTTTGATTCAGTACATGAGCATAATCTCAACAAGTAGAAAAGATTGGAGGTTACTATTTTATATTCTAGCTTTTCATTTGAGTTCCTAACCCATACAAAACTGTAGACTTTGTATTTTAACATCAGAAACATCTAATTTTAACCAGTGCTGCATTCAACATACCACATAACACACAAAAATCAATGTTTAGGTGTGTTTTTTAATATTTACTTTTAAATTAAGAAATTAAATAATGTATATTATGAAAATTTGAATTATAATATACAGTTTGATTCCATACTTAATGACGTAAATTCATAAAATTTTAATGAGAGTCAACAAACGAAATCACATGGCCTTTGACCCATGATCCTTATGTAAAAGGTTAAGGGGAAGATCATCAAGTGTCTTGTTTTTTATCATCAAGGAGGTATTTGGTCCAGGGCTCCTTGGACCTCCTTTCTCGGGTCCATACCTATCTAATAATCTACTAGCATGCCATGTTCCTAGGGTGATACATGTGGTAGCAGGTCAATTGTTTCAATCCTCACTGATTATCCCAACAGAATAGATGCAGAATCACAAAGTTCTGTTGGATTGGCTCTAATTTTGCTACTCTGATTGGTGGGTTGGCCTCTCATTGGATCACCAAACAACTGGCATTTTGGTCTTTAGTACCTCACCTTCAGGCTTTGGCAATGGATGCATTCCATCTGACAGGTCAGGATTAAAACTCTAGGCCTTCTCTTCAATTCATATGTTACCCACGGTACTAAATATGATTTGTTCCAACCCATTGTCGGATCCTGTTGATAGCACCAGATTGGCTGCTACACCCTGGTTATATAGGGACCAAAACCCCTTAATTCCAACCCCAAGTAGTGGAACCTCGACTATCTGGTTGGGGCTGGCCTATGGTGATGATCACTCATATACAGTTTCACCATGATACAGGAATTAGGTTCAGGGTAAAGAGCATACCTGTTCTGGATGTAGTGCGGTTCCTCCACTAGGGTGCCAATCTTGTATTGACACACACCCATGATTTATGTATATGCTTTCTGTATGGATAATGCCCTCACCAGCCCCTCCACCTTATCAATGTGGGATTCCAACTGTAGTGTGAGAGGAGGTAAGTATGTTTTGGAAGTTAACATTTTCTTAAATCAAAAATGTGTTTCCAATAATACTTACTTCTTTTTCACAAATCTCCCACCCTTCCTCCCCACTAAGAGCTGGTGTTAGAGACTGGGATTGAGTAAGTCTCGAAAAAGTGATAACATTATCTGAATGAGGTGCTTATATACAGTACCAGGATAGAGGGCACATTGACATTAGTGGAGAGTGTCACGAGACAAATATCGCCAAGGACAATTAAGTAGGGTATAAAAAACTGGAGCAAGTGTGAAAAAATCAGACCAATGCTTAGATGGGCAAAGGAAGAAACCCCCAGCAGTTGAGTAATAGCTACAAGTGTTAGAGGAGATAAGTATTATTGGAAATACATTTTCAGTTTAGAAAAATGTTAACTTTTGTTTTTACTTATTTGGTAGATAAAGTAATATTTAGCTTATGAGATACTACCTATTTCTCAGATTCAAATTAAAATACATTTAAGTACTTCATGCTGTGGGGATTAGGATGTAGTTGAGAACTTAGCTATCAATCAGTCAAGTGCTCAGCTTGAAGCTGAAGTGCTGTAAGGGAAAATTTATTAATCAAATTAGATAATTTCTCAGGTGGTGATAAAGGAAAATTGATAAAATTTGTTCAAGAACTACAGAAAGTACTTTACACACTTGAGTTTAGGAATTATATCACTAAATAGCTGTACTTGATGTTTGATACATGTAG
>NW_013667039.1:90528-92786 GCF_000517525.1 Limulus polyphemus
GTACAGTTTAATTATGTCATAAATAATTCATACATAAAAAGTTCTCTTAATACCTCTGTGTCAATAATTTTAAGCTATTAACTAATGAATTTCACACAGTTTTATAAATAAAAAATGAAGAAATAGCTAGAGAAATACATCTCTGATATCACAAAGACTTGATATATTCTTTTATTTATCACACCCTCTACATGGACTGTATTTTCACTTAACCAAAGCTTGTGAGAACAGAATGGGTCAGCAAACCAAAGAAATACAATAAAGTTTCTTATGCTGATAGTGTGTATGTAGTAATAAACAATAAAGTTTCTTATGATGATAGTGTGTATGTAGTAATAAACAATAAAGTTTCTTATGATGATAGTGTGTATGTAGTAATAAACAATAAAGTTTCTTATGATGATAGTGTGTATGTAGTAATAAACAATAAAGTTTCTTATGATGATAGTGTATATGTAGTAATAAACAATAAAGTTTCTTATGCTGATAGTGTGTATGTAGTAATAAACAATAAAGTTTCTTATGATGATAGTGTGTATGTAGTAATAAACAATAAAGTTTCTCATCATAAGAAACTTTATTGTTTATTACAACATATACACTACCATCATAAGAAACTTTATTGTTTACTACAACATACACACTACCATCATAAGAAGCTTTATTGTTTATTACATATACACATCATAAGAAACTTTATTGTTTATTACATATACACTACCATAAGAAACTTTATTGTTTATTACAACATACACACTACCATCATAAGAAGCTTTATTGTTTATTACATATACACTACCATCATAAGAAACTTTATTGTTTATTACTACGTACACACTATCATCATAATAGTGTGTATTTAGTAATAAACAATAAAGTTTCTTATGATGATAGTGCGTATTTAGTAATAAACAATAATGTTTCTTATGATGATAGTGCGTATTTAGTAATAAACAATAAAGTTTCTTATGATGATATTATGTATGTAGTAATAAACACATCTCTGTATCTGTTGGAAAATATTTCTGTTTAACATAGTTCTTGAAAGAGAGCTTTTGTTTTGTATGATACATACACATGATAAAGAAGGGTTATAAATAATTATCTCTGCGAGAAAATATTTCATTTTTACATATCTCTATAGCCATTCCTAGGTGGGCCAGAGCTCTGCAACCTGGTTACAGGCAAAATAAAGCTGGGTAAAGAGACACTGGCTACGATTGAGGGTCACTGGGATGCCGAAATTTACTTCAGGGACAAAAGAATAGAGGTTTGTTTCTTTCCAATAGTTTCAAAGTATATGGAAGTTTATCAGTTGTTTTAAGCACGGAGTTGTGGAAGTAAATGTATTATCTGCTGTAGTATGAAAGCAGAAACTTAAGAACACTAAGTTAAAACTATTATAATCTTTTATGCCAAAACTTTGTGTTAGTCATTTTGTGGCATCCAGTTTTAAGGATGCAATAAGCTGTAGTCCTTTTATTACTCAAATTATTTACACTTTTTTATTATATATAGGATTTATTTATTTACTGATAGGATGTTTCTACACATATTTTCTGAACCTACTATTTGAATCTCTGCATTTTTTAAATATTTTTGGTTACAACATTTCACACTTAATTATTAAGTGTGAAATGTGTCTTGGATTATTTTTATGATAACAAAATTTGTGTTGAGAACGATACCTGCTGAATCTGTTGATGTCACATATTCATAAACCTGTAAGCTGTAACTCTGCTATAACATGAAAATACATCCCAAACAACACTACTAAACTGTTGATGTACATTGATAAACCTGTAGATTGGAACTATCCTCTAACATGAAAATACTTCCCAAACAACAGTACTAAACTGTTGATGTCACATTGATAAACCTGTAGATAGGAACTATCCTGTAACATTAAAATACTTCCCAAACAACAGTACTAAACTGTTGATGTCACATTGATAAACCTGTAGATTGGAACTATCCTCTAACATGAAAATACTTCCCAAACAACACTACTAAACTGTTGATGTCACATTGATAAACCTGTAGATTGTAATTATCCTGTAACATGAAAATACTTCCCAAACAACACTACTAAACTGTTGATGTACATTGATAAACCTGTAGATTGGAATTATCCTGTAACATGAAAATACTTCCCAAACAACACTACTAAACTGTTGATGTCACATTGATAAACCTGTAGATTGTAATTATCCTGTAACATGAAAATACTTCCCAAACAACACTACTAAACTGTTGAT
>NW_013667039.1:93361-104516 GCF_000517525.1 Limulus polyphemus
AGAAAAAACATTTTTCAGGAATTAGTAACAAAATAGTAGAAAGAAAAAACATCAATGGATTATCATTCAGGCATTAGTAACAAATAAGTAGAAAGAAAAGAAAAAACATTTTTCAGGAATTAGTAACAAAATAGTAGAAAGAAAAAACATCAATGGATTATCATTCAGGCATTAGTAACAAATAAGTAGAAAGAAAAGAAAAAACATTTTTCAGGAATTAGTAACAAAAGAGTAGAAAGAAAAATCAGTGGATTATCATTCTGCACACATAGTAGTTCTCTCTTAATTCTTGTTTTGTAATTTTAAACAAAGATCAAAGAGATACCTGTACTAAGCCTTAAACGTCTTAATTAGTCATGTGAATTCTTTGTTTTGTACTGTTTATGTATATCTTTGTCTAGACAGACTGCTTCTACCTGATGATGACAAAACCTTCTCCAAATGTTGTACATTTGTTAGTGTGTTACACTTGTAATAACGGTTTCTTCGTTGCCCATTCAACCCATCTTTAAACTGTATAACCTTACCTTATCTCAAGTTATGTGATGTTTTCTCATTGAAGAAAATTTCTGTAGCTTTCAAACAGTTATAATTTAACAAACAAATACTTTCACAATTTGCTAACAAACGGAACATTTATAGAAACTATAAAAAACTTATGCCTATACTGAATAAATAGAGTTATTTAAACATTTGTTTAACAACAAGTAAAAGCCTGAAATGGTCTATTCTTTCATTGGGGTGTGTGTCTGTGAGCTAGACTAGTTTCGGATAATTCCACTCCTCCTCAGTGACCCTGGACACTACCACCAATGCTACAAGTTCTTCAAATACCTATAGAATGATAGGTTTCTTTTATGTGAGTGTAAAACACTTAATACCCCAGTTCGATTATGCCTATATATTTACTTCATGCTCTATCCAATCACTTTTAAATTTCCTTTGTAGCCATTTTCAAATTTGTTTCAGTAGCACCAGTGAATAGAACAAACAGTAGCAATATTTCAATCAGTTTGTGGTTATTTTTGATTAATGACATTAAAAGATGTAATTGTTGCCCACAGGTAATCACCTATATCGATTATGTTGCCCAGCTACAAACATTTTGCTTCCTGTGTCTATCCACATTTTTATCTCCCTAGTGGAAGTGTGTGTTGAACATAATGCATTTACATGTATGAGATAATTTTAAGGATAAAAAATATGGAATGGCTATGGGAAACTCTTTAACACCAATTTATATAATATTTTTACAGAGTATTGTAGAAATTAATTACTTCCTACAGCAGATTTGAATACAAAGGAAATCTCCTTTGACCAAAAAATAGAAATTATTTTCAAGCCTTTTCCAGAAGATTAACAAGCTTCACAGTACTATTAAGTTTAAAATGGAATGAGACATTCTTATAACTAGAACAAAAACAGGATCTGTTCTGTCTGTTGAAAATCAATAATGCCTTAAGCTATGTTCATTTTTTTCTTGTGCCACCACATAATGGTTAAAACATCAAATATAACTTCAGTGTTCTTAAGAGAGTATAGAATGTGTCATCATGTGATCCTTGATGAATAAATCAAAAATACTTATCCAGTTTTAGAATAGTTGCAGTATCATATAATAAAAACTGCCCATCAAAAGGTAAGCTCAACATTTCATAGAAATAAAAACCAGCATCATCCACATGTGAAAACAAAAAATACTACAGTTCCAGCATTATGGTTTAGAGTTACTTATAACTATCTCAGTGCCATCATAATTTTTTTTATCCTCAAACAAGTATTCACCTCAAGATAAAATGCAGGGTATCCTGACAATCCTGCAAGAAAATTTATGTTGCTAAATTGGGTACAAATTTTGATACCATTGCAGAACATAAAAAAAAAATTAAAGATAGCTAAAGAAATAATGCTATTTTTCTATACATGAGGAATTTTGATCATCGTGTAAACTGGAAAACAGACAAAATGGTGGTAAGTTTGCTAATCCAAATGTTGACAAACTTCAATACTTGTGAAGGTCACTTTAAGCTGAATCCTTTTCATGCTCTGAAGCAACTTGGAACTTACATTATAAAATAAGCTCTGTGTTGTTGTTTTTTTTCACAAACAAAAGTTTGACTAGAGAGGACATGTGAATGTGCCGAAAGATGTTTCCACATATATATATACTTGTGGTTCCATAATTGCAAGTATAAATGTTATTTCAAATTACTTTACATGGTATTGTGTATTTACATACTACTGAACTTATATAACAGTTGGACTGAAGAGGCTACGTGAAAGTGTTAAAAACTTGTTTCCATATAAACTTAGTCTAGTAATAGTTGATCTAATCTCTATTGTAGATCAATTTATTTTAGTTAGAAAAGTTAACTATCCTGATTTTTCTATTGTGCACCACTGTTTTCTGGTGCAAAAAAACTTTGCACAATTATCTTCTGTTTAACAAGTCATCTTACAATTACATGTGTGTGTGTGCACATTTCTAATTTTTTTTATAGACTTTTGGTTTTGAATTTGTAGACACAAGTTTGTTTGTTTTTAATTATGCACAAAGCTACACAAGGGCTATCTGTGCTCTGCCCACCACGGGTATCGAAACCCGGTTTCTAGCGTTGTAAGTCTGCAGACATACCACTGTGCCACTGGGAGGCAATAGACACAAGTATATAATCAAATAATTAAAACATTCATATAATTTTTTTAAGTACACATTTTAAAAACTATTCTGAGACCATTAGTAGTTTCAAAACACTCTTCCTTTTTTTGACATCCATTCACATCATCCTTAGGAGTGATTGAACATTAAAACATGTAGAGTGTTTGTTTTGAAACTGTTGATGGTTCCAAAATAAAGTTTTTAAACTATGTAATTAAACAACGTTGATTCTTTGAGAGAGTTAATTATTTATATTTACACAAGTGCCTTGAATTTTAACCTTTTAATATTATCTCTCTCACTATGGACTTAGCCAAGTTAGTGACCCCAAACTGACCTTTATAGTTTCCATGCTATAACTTCTAATACATTTTGTATATCTTCATGACATTTCTCAAGTTTTCATTAACCATTAAGAGTCATTTGTAGACAAAAAAATCCTAATTTTTAATTTAGTATTTTCACTACAAATTTCTCCATGAACATATGGAGTTGAAGTGTTGAGTGCTCTGAGCACAATGTGATTTTAATGTTAAGATTAAAAATACTTTTCTCCATCTAAACAATCTCAGATTTCGTTTTCATAATCTATAAAACTTTATATTTCATCTGTTAATTTATTAACCCTAACTCTAAGAAGTTGGTCAATTTGACTGACCATGTAACCATCATAAAAAAAGAGAAAAATATGAATTACCCTTTTTTTCTTTCCAGAATGACTGATGTAGGTCAGTTCTAAATCTGTATACTGTGCTAAAAATGCAAAATTATGCTCAATAAAATGTATTGATGTAATAAAATATATGAAAGATCATAAAAAATCAATAAATAATATACATATTAAACATTTAACCTATATTGTTGATGAAACTAAAGTTGAGGAAAGAATGGGTTCGTAAAAAGTAGTTGTTTGCTCAATGGAATATCACTAATTCCTTGTCCTTTGAAAAGCATGACACAATTATCTCGGGAAATCTCTATATATTGCCCTTCCTACCTATGTCAAGTGACCAAAGAAACCCCAATAAATGGCTCCAACAGTGGCTTGACATGAGAGATAAATGGATACAGCATGTTACTGTTTGGTTATGGAGTTCATTATTGAGATGGTATAGCTCGTACATTAAGGAAATAATGTTTATGTAGATTAAAAAGTAACAAAGAAATGACAAAAACATGTAATAAATAGTTAAAATATTAATACTGTAGTTGAATTTAACCAAGTAAATGCAATTTAGAGAAAAAAGAAGCTACTGATTATACTATAAGCTGTGTCTATACACTACTAATACAATTTCAATGCCACATTTTTCTTTTACACATATGGTCAATTTAGAGCGGGTAGCCAGAAGTAATGAAAAATGTGAAACTGTAAGAACTAATCAAAATGTACAAGTAATGATAAGATACGAAAAGATTACAGCTGTAGCCAAGGATAAGAATTTGTGGGATTTTCACCATATCTATTATCAAATTGGCAATCCACCTAATTCATTCAAATCTAATGAGAGAAATGTTGGAAGGCCTGAGACAAACAAAATACTAGAACCAATATGCTCCAGTTAAGATTGTTTTGTCTCCTTTAGTGTTTAAGCTAACCCTAAATCCGTATGCGAGGTTCCTTTCAACTGACTGTTTCATGGACAGCCAACCAATCGCAATGTCTTTTGAAGCCGAATTTATTTGTTCAGAAGTGAATGAATTAATTCCTTAAAGTGTAATGACAGATGATTGAAAAGGACCAACACAGAAGTGTAGAATAAACCTTTCGAAGTCTGCCTTAATGGTGTAAACTTTACACTAGTGTGCTTAGAATCACATAGAATAGACGTTTTCTTTTGTTGGATATTATTTTTGTGTGTGAAATCATTTAGATCGGTGATTCTGAACGTGGGGCATATGCCCCACAGGGGGGCAATTTGAAAATGCTACAATAAGAACAATTTTTCATTTGGGTGTGAAGAGCAAAAAACGTTCCGTGACTCAAAACTAAATTTGTGAATTTTACATTATATTATTATTATTATTATACCTTTTCAACACTAAATTCGTTTTTATATTAAGGGGGCATCAAATTTTTTAAGGTGTCGAGGTGGGGCATGGAGCAGTAAAGGTTAAGAACCACTGATTTAGATGGAGCCTAAGTTGGACATAGATAAGACATGATCTAGTGTAAAGTGGAAGGAAGCAGGTATATGATAACATTCTCAGAATTGTCTTTAATAATTAAGGACTTTTTCTACAAATGATATCATGTTAAAAATTCTGTATTTCTTTTCAGTCTCATGAGCTATGTTATACATGTCTTGTAAGTTATCATTGTACATTGATGTAAAGAATCTGGTCATGTAATACAATATAGATTTCATGGAGTATTATATTCATTTGAATCATTTTATAACCTTCATGTTCAGCATTAAATCAAAGTTTGCTGTTAAAGAATCTGAAAGTGTTTTATTTTAGTTAAAACCTTGTGATGTAGTAAGACGTCTTTGTGCTTAAGTGCAAGCCAGAGGTTCTGTTCAGCAATTTTCATAAAATAAAATAAAAATTATATTAAACCCAACTTTTTCATCTTACTGATTTAATATATTATCTGTCATTATATTATCATTTCTCTTTATTAGCCACAATTTATTGAAAGAATGTTTTTTTTTCACAGTGCAGACAACTTCCAGCCTGCATCAATTTTGAAAAAAAAGTCTAAGCAGAGGCTTGTTCTTGAACATGCATAATATTTCATATCTGCTTTCTAAAATACTCTGTTTGTAAATGATTGGTTAGTAATATGTCCTACTGCAACAGAGACCAACCTTTTTCCAACTGGGAGCCAGTTAGTTCTGATTCCAAAATTTCACTGACCACTTTGTGTATATTAACTTTTTAAAATACTTTTATATTATATTGTTATATAATATACTTCAGTAGCTATATTTTCAAACAAATTTTTCTCAACCTTTTTGTGGACCACCTGAGATCTTCCCTCTGAATCAGTGGCTGAGAACCACTAAGAAACTAATTTGTACAAGTATTGCCTCTTGTATTTAATGAAGTGACCAGCTGGTCTATTCATTGCAATTATAAACATTTTTCTCTAAATACTTCGTTGAATAACCAATTTCCATTACTAACTTGTCTGTAATTTTGATCATTGGAACATGAATTAAAGTTGCAAAAGTTTAAGGTTTAACTGATCATCATAGCAGTAAATAATGGGAATATTTCATCACAAAATAGGTTCTGGGCATCACCCAGAACTCTGACCTGTATGAACTATACGGTAAAATGAACTGTTACACAGCTTGCTTGCCCTAATTGGAAGTAGAAATGGTGAACAAATGTTGCTCATTATTACCTTAAAAAAATTGAGAAATAAAGGTGTATACATGATAATTTTTGAAATGGTTGTGATATTCTATAAAATAATCCCATACCTTAATTTGGCAGAAAAGAGAACATATCTTGTGCTCAAGATTTGCTAGGAGAAACTACATTTGTGAAAAAAATAGTAAATGTGAATAAAAAATTTCTACCATTGTTAATTTTCTTTCATATTAACCTGCTCAGTGTATAGTTAGATATGTGGAAGTCTGGTGTTTTAATTCAAAGAGCCTTATCTTTTCAGTCCTTTTACATATAAAACAAATAACAAAAAAAAAAGATATCCAATATGGAGCTCCACTTTTAATCCCTGAATAAATAATTTGTTATATTTGAAAGCTGTGAAGAAAGGTAAAGCTCTGAACTTGTATATCTACAATTTATCATAGGAAATGTGTGAAAAGTAATGATACCAACTTATCTAATGAAATAACTTTGTAGTTTAATTTTTTATCTCTGCATTTTAAATCTCTTACCTATATATTTTATGGGTTGTGAATGTGGTTATTTTTCTAGTTTGCATTTAAATACATTTGTTTAAACATTTTTGTGTTGCTTTTGTTTAAACTATAAATACATTTTTTAATGAATTTAGATTATGGCAGCGAGTATCAGAAGCTATTTCCCAGTGTGACCAAGTGGCAGCAACAGAAGAGAAGACATTACTTGAAGAGGCTCAGCGGCAGGCTGCAAAAGAAAGACAAATCAAAATGGAAAAATGGTCTCCAAAGAATTTCTTCCAGGACATAATCACAGGAGAATGGGTTTATAAATATGCCGAGTGAGTAAAAACATTGACGACTGTGTGAAATCCATATTACTTTTATCTATCCTTCTCCAGATTTTTTTTGTTAACATTGATTTTAATGCAAGGAATATTAAGGGTTACTGGGTAGCTTTCATTGTTGGACTGTACCAATGACTAGTAACCTGAGATTACTAACGTAAGTTTAGGGTCTTTATTAAAAAGGCCTGGTGGTTATGATGCTTGATACGCTATCTGCCAGTTGCAGGTTCGAATCCCCATCACTGAACATTCTCACCCTTTTTGTTGTGGCAGTGTTATAATGTGATGGTCAAACCTACTATTCAAACCAAAGCAGACAACATCCATGCCCTCTGGACAAAACAACCATCTAAAAAAAATTAACTTGATGAGCAAAATCCTTGGTTGACTGTAGCCTGATTACTGGCAGGTGTGCTGATAAAAGTCCTAAAATTTCCTAATGCAAAATGAACACATGTTCTATGCTATCGATTAGCTTTTTTTTGTATTTTAGTTGACTAGTTTTTTATTCACTTAGATATTTTCTTTGAAAAACAACACCTTTGAATGCCCAGTTGGTTCTAAAAGAAATATCATTGAAAATTGTGGTGCATTGTGTATATTGAAATTTACAAAGATTTCCCTGTTATCGAACATGCTTGCCTTCTCAGTCGTGGGGACGTTAGAATGTGACGGTCAATCCCACTATTCATTGGTAAAATAGTACCTCAAGAGTAGTAAGTGGGTGGTGTTGACTAGCTGCCTTCCCTCTAGTGCATCACTGCTAAATTAGGGATGGCAGTGCAAATAGCCCTCGTGTAGCTTTGCGCAAAGTTCAAAACAAACAAACAAGCTTTATTAAAAAATAGCTGAAACATTTCATGTACTAATTTTTTAAAGTCATTATTCATTTTAAATTTATGTACTTTCTTAAACTAGTACAGTTTTAGAGGTTTTTTTTAATTTATTACTGATTTAAAAATCCAAGTTATATGTTAATTAGTACATGGAGGGAAATAAATAAAAAATGTACCTGTAAAAATAAAAGAAACAAACCCTTAGGATATTCTGAAATTCAAATGTATACAGAAATAAATATACAAAAATGTTATTTTAAATAAAACATACAAACATAAATCACTGAAAATTCTGAATTTCAATTTTAATGTCACATTGGATTAGTGACTAATGAATAATTGAAAAAAAAAAATTTAAAAATTTCTTTAAAAGTTTTGTTCTCCAGTAAAGTTTGGTCATATGAAATCACTGATACCAATTATTTAAAAAATATTATATATTTTGCAATCCTGTGATGCCCATTAACAATGAGAATATGCATATAACCCTGTAAAATATCTTGAAACTACCAGAATATTTAATTAAATTTAAAAAAAAGAGGGGTTTCTTAAACTTTTTCAAAAGGAGTTGGAAAAAGTGTGGACTCAGTGTATAAGATTCATCTTTGTTCTTTAGTTATTGCTATATTAATTCTTTTCTTGTAGGTATAAAGAGAGCTAGGTACAAATTGTTCAGCAATCACCCGTAGTTTCCATGTATCATTGTTTAATTTTGTATTCACGTTGACATATAATTTTTCTGTGGGGTATTTTTATTTCTTTCATACATTTTGCTCTTCCACATCTAACTAGATTTGAATTATTTTCTTACTTCGTGTTTCTACTTTTTAATAGATTATTGAGTTACAATATTTGCAAACATGGGGTGTTTTTTATTAATAATGTACACCAAATGAAATAAAATCACCATCAAATCAGATTAGTTAAGCTTACTGTTTAGTGAGTACATCACTTCAGAATACTCTTATGAGTCAAATCTTTAGTGAATATTATTTCTATGTTTATCCTATACAAACAATGTACATAAATAAATTGTTTAACAGGCTACTTAATTATTTCTAATTGTAGTGATAATATGTCTAATGTAAAAATATTACTGTCAACAGTGAAGGTAAAGTATGTATGCATTATTTAATTAACAATATATTTGATTTAAATGGGTTCTGTCAGGAATTACTCCATATTTTAAAAACAAATAAAATGGTGACCACGTGGTCATCTCTAGTCAACATAAGCAATTTATTTGCTAAGTAGAAAATGATAAAAAATTATCTTTAAAAAACATTTGTGCCAAAATTTTTTTTACCCAAATATCATCTTTTATAGCTTCAAAGAACCTACCCCACTAATAGAGATACTAAGAATATACTAGCTCTCTTGAGTCTCAAGCAACTTTTTTTTTTTATATCACACTTGTATTTATAATCGTAGCAAAGAACCACAAATACATTTAATGTTAGACTTGTTTTTTTTATCATGCAAATACAGCTTAATCACACATAAACGTTTTGTTATATTCCTTCATTTTTTCACTAGTGGGCAGTTCACTATGGCTCACCCTATATGTAGGCAGTATGAAACCAACCTTTCAGACTCAAACTCATTTTGGAGTTCCAAGAGTACAGTATATCTCTTCAACCTCCTTGCTCTAACTTCTGGTGTGGGATTCCACAAAATGTGTTCTTCCTAATTATAAACAATAAACAAGCTCCACATTTTTTGGTTATCTTTCATTAAAAAATATCCAAACATAACAACGTTTTTTAACTAGAGCATTCTATAAGAGAGTAATAATTTTCAGAGATTATTAATTTGCTCTGATTGTAAGAAGTATAATCACCATAATTTTTTTTTATTAATCAACTACAGAATTTAAAGCAATTCTTAAGTGTTTGAACATTAACAATAGAAAACTTTTAATAACCAAATAATATTTGAAAACTACAATTAGCTTTTATGTCTCTGTAAAAGAACACAAAATATGTTGACAACTGAAATCAACAGCTATTACAAAGAACAAATCATGTTAATAAAACTCGCAATAACAGCACATCTGATGGATTAGAATACATAGCATTAGAATAAAATCAATACTTTTTACTGTTTATTTATATGTTAACAATCTTAACTGTTCTTTTAATATAAAAAGAACTGTTTCATCTGACATATATATTAAAATAAAAGATTATTTATAACGTAACACCAAGTTTTAAAATCTCATAAAAACTTCTAAAACTGTTCAGAAACTGTTGCCGTTTTGTACAAAAGTTTTGGTGCATGATTTGTTTCTGCCAATATTTAGAATTGCTCATAGTTTCTGTTACTGATTATTGATTTTCTTTTAAAACTCTGGTTTTTTTTCAGTATCTCAAGCACTAGCTAATGTAGTAATATTCTGGAAGAATCACGTGAGATTCAGCAACTACATGAACTCAAACTTAGCCTTAATTTGAAAAAATTTTTCTCTACAAGTTTTTTTTATCATATCAAATATACATGATCAAAAGCTTTCTAAATAGAAGTCGAGCACAACAATTATGATAGCTTGAGTTATAAAAAAGTATTTTACTAGCAACTGCTTGTCAGTTAGCTATTTAGCTTAGTTGGCAAAACACACTTATCTGTTGTATGAGAAATCTCAAAACCAATACAAGGAGATACAAAAAAAATATGGATTACTAAACAACAATTGATTCCCAGCAAGTGGTCATCCCATTACAATGAAATAAGGTTTTGTTTGCAAGAAGGGAAGAAATTAGATTTTTGAACTGCTAAAAGTGTTTTACTAGCAACTGCTAGGGAGCTAACTCTTTAGCTCAGTTGGTAGAGAACTTGCCGGGCATGTGAAAAGTCTCAGTTTTGACTTCACTCACAGGTATGCACATAACATGATTATTTGTATAAAATACCAATTTTAATTCAATTCCATACTCTGTTTTAGCCATAATTTAGGAAGAATAAATAGTACTGGCACTGGATTGTTTATAGGTTGCATATGTTTGGAATCTATAAATGAAATGCTTTGGTCTGTATGATAAGGCTATTATCACACGTGATGATTTTTGCATCAACAGTTTAGTAGTGTTGTTTGGGAAGTATTTTAATGTGACAAGATAGTTCCTATCTACAGGTTTATCAATGAGACATCAACAGTTTAGTACTGTTGTTTGGGAAGTATTTTCATGTTACAGGATAGTTCCAGTTTACAGGTTTATCAATGTGACATCAACGGTTTAGTAGTGTTGTTTGGGAAATATTTTAATGTTACAGGATAGTTCCAATCTACAGTTTTATCAATGTGACATCAACAGTTTAGTACTATTGTTTGGGAAGTATTGTCATGTTACAGAATAGTTCCTATCTACAGGTTTATCAATGTGACATCAACAGTTTAGTACTATTGTTTGGGAAGTATTGTCATGTTACAGAATAGTTCCTATCTACAGGTTTATCAATGTGACATCAACAGTTTAGTACTATTGTTTGGGAAGT